>NC_143029.1:52124375-52282083 GCF_057628025.1 Oncorhynchus mykiss
CGTCTTTCAACAAAATAATAAAATATCTGTTTCTAATTAATGGAACTATTTCAGAACAATCTGAGATGGAGGGTGTCATGACTTACTGAAATGACATGGAACAACACTGGTTATCAAAGTAGTTGTAGAGTTGCCAAATGTTTTGTCTCATCTACAACTATAATCAGCGTTATTCAAATCATTGTTATTCATCATGCCTCTATTGTGTTTTGTTTTTGGTAGAAAATAGGTAGCTTTTCCAAACTGATAGTGTGCGGGCTGACCTCAAAGGCCGCTCCATCGCCGCCCCTGCTGAGGACAGGGGCATGCTCGACCTTTAGGGCTTTGACTTGGGAACCGTGGACGTCATCCGTAACCTTATCCTGATCTTCGAACAAATTCTGGACCGTACAAAGAAATACAAACATTGATAGAAATGGTGGAAAGACTATGAAATTGACTTGGCTCGCAATGACGCACAAAGTGCCCTGGAGAACAGAAATTCAAAAAGATATTGAAATTTACAATACCGTTTTTTATTTTGATCATGAGTGAAATGAAGATGTGTCCAGCAGGTTCAATCAAATTGTGGAAACGTGTATTCGGTTATTATCTTAAAGTTGGTAAAGGAGACCTAAAACGATATCATGATATGCGACTACATATATATCACACTACAAGAATGGATATTAAAGTAAAGATTCACCCATTTTTTTTAATGTAAAATTGTATTTGTGCAATTAAAAATGGGTGAATCATTCCTTTAATGCGTACAGTACTCTTATGGTATAACAATGCTTTTTTTCAAGAATAAATAATGGTAGACATTACATGGAAAGACTATTCACGATTATTCAAGATGTTTCCTTTAAATTGAGGAGCGGTGGTGTAAGAGACCTGTATCTTGTAATGGGCAATAGTTCCATTGTAGGTTTCTGTTGGAGGGGATCACTGTACAGTACATTACTACTATGATATGTTAAAGCGATTAAAAAAAATTAAAAAAAATTGGTACCTTATTTAAAAATTGTATGTAACTATGCACGCCAATTAAGAACAAATTCTTATTTACAATGACGGCCTACCAAAAGGCAAACGCCTCCTGCCGGGACGGGGGCTGGGGTTAAAAAAAGAAAAGAAAATGTATTTAAAATATAGGACAAAACACACATCACGACAAGAGAGACAACACAACACCACATAAAGAGAGACCTAAGACAACATAGCAAGGCAGCAACACATGACAACAGCATGTCCGCAGCATGACAGCAGCACAAAACATGGTACAAACATTATTGGGCAAAGACAACCGCACAAAAGGCAAGAAGTTAGAGACAACAATACATCAATCAAAGCAGCCACAACTGTCAGTAAGAGTGTCCGTGATTGAGTCTTTGTGTTTGTAGCGAACTGAAAAGATGAGCGACTCGAATGTGTTAGCTTTGGGGACCTTTAACAGGAAGAGACTGGCGTTGCATGTGGAGGATGACGGCTGCAGTAGATATCTCAGATAGGGGGAAATGGGGACTAAGAGGGTTTTATAAATAAGCATCAATCAGTGGGTCTTGCGACGAGTATACAGAGATGATCCGTTTACAGAGGAGTATAGAGTGCAGTGATGTGTCCTATAAGGAGCATTCGTGGCAAATCTGATGGTAAAGAACATCTAGCCGCTCGAGAGCACCCTTACCTGCCGATCTATAAATTACATCTCCGTAATCTAGCATGGGTAGGATGATCATCTGAATCAGGGTTAGTTTGGCAGCTGGGGTGAAAGAGGAGCGATTACGATAGAGGAAACCAAATCTAGATGTAATTTTAGCCTGCAGCTTTTATATGTGCTGAGAGAAGGACCGATGGTCTTTTGAAGTGTGTCCCCCTGTATGTAGCATTGTAAATTAGTACAGTTAAACTGGAGAACTCGATAAGAAGTGAGGCACCGAGCGTCTGAGAAAGCCAATGAAAGTCAGTTATTGGATGTTCTGTGAAAATCTAGAACTGATCTTATCGAGAAGTGTAATGACGGGGCCCTTGGACTGTTTCTGTCTTACTCAAATGGTCTGACCACTATACTCAGACTAACCAACTAGTTTTGTTTGATAGCAAGTGTTTTTTTTTTTTTTTACAAATTTATATTTCTGATGAGATCAAACTCATGATAGAATATCCTTGGTGCAAAGGCCCTTCTCCCCCGATTGTTCAGTTTGGCCGGGCGGCCAGCTCTAGGAAGAGTCTTGGTGGTTCCAAACTTCTTCCTTTTTAGAATGATGGAGGCCACTGTGTTCTTGGGGACCTTCAATGCTGCAGAAATGTTTTGGTACCCTTCACCAGATCTGTGCCTCGACACAATCCTGTCTCGGAGCGCTACGGACAATTATTTCGACCTCATGGCTTGGTTTTTGCTCTGACATGCACTGTCAACTGTGGGACCTTATATAGACAGGTGTTTGCCTTTCCAAATCATGTCCAATCAATTGAAGTTACCACAGGTGGACTACAAGTTGTAGAAACATCTCAAGGATGATCAATGGAAAGAGGATGCACCTGAGCTACATTTCAAGTCTCATAGCAAAGGGTCTGAATACTTATGTAAATAAGGTATCTGTTTTTATTTGTAATGCATTTGCAAAAATGTCAAAACTGTTTTCGCTTAGTCATTATGGGGAATTGTGTGTTGATTGATAAGTAAAAATAATTTTGCTGTATCGTAACAAAGTGGAAAAAGTTGAGGGGTCTGAATACTTTCCGAATGCACTTTTTGCATACCAATGGCTTTTTTCCCCAAGTGGTATCAGTTTTTGAAGGTCAAAACAAGGTACTATAAATCAAATCACATTTTGTATTGGTGACATACACATGGTTAGCAGATGTTATACACATGGTTAGCAGATGTTAATGCGATTTGTAGCGAAATGCTTGTGCTTCTAGTTCCAACAGTGCCGTAATATCTAACAAGTAATCTAACAATTCCCCAACAACTACCTAATACACACAAATCTAAAGGGGTGAATGAGAATATGTACATATAAGTATATGGATGAGCGATAGCCGAGCGGCATAGGCAAGGTGCAGTAGATGGTATAAAATACAGTATATACATGTGATATGAGTAATGTAAGATATGTAAACATTATTAAAGTGGCAATATTTAAAGTGGCATTGTTTAAAGTGACTAATGATCAATTTATTAAAGTTTCCAGTGATTGGGTCTCAGATGAGTAATGAGTAATGTAAAATATGTAACATTATTAAAACTGACCAGTGATTGAGTCTCAGTGTAGGCAGCCGCCTCACTGAGTTAGTGATGGCTATTTAACCGTCTGATGGCTTTGAGATTGAAAAACAGCTTCTATCTCTTGGTCCCTGCTTTGATGCACCTGTACAGACCTCGCCTTCTGGATGATAACGGTGTGAACAGGCAGTGGCTCGGGTGGTTGTTGTCCTTGAGGATCTTTTTTTATTTTTCATTTTTTTTAAATTTCACCTTTATTTAACCAGGTAGGCCAGTTGAGAACACGTTCTCATTTACAACTGCGACCTGGCCAAGATAAAGCAAAGCAGTGTGACACAAACAACAACACAGAGTCACACATGGAATAAACAAACGTGTAGTCAATAACACAATAGAAAAAGTCTATATACAGTGACTATACACATCTTTTTGGCCTTCCTGTGACATCCGGTGCTGTATGTGTCATGGAGGTCAGGTAGTTTGCCCCCGGTGATGCGTTGTGCAGACCGAACCACCCTCTGGAGAGCCTTGCGGTTGAGGGCGGTGCAGTTGCCGTACCATGCTGTGATACAATCAATGAAATGTACGTTTTTTTTCTCCATTTACTAGCTCTCGAAAACCCTTCAAGGGTTTTCAGCGGGTACGGTTGGCTGGGTGTGAACTACAATTCCAACACTGTTTTAACATTTAGAAACATGCTGTGTGTGCCTCCAGTTGATGAACTCCACTTCATCCCCATGTAAAGGTGTGTTGTAATTGAACCTTTTGTATTTAGAAAATTATTTCTAGCTGATATGAAAGATAAGGTCTTATGTTTTCAAGTCCGTACCGCAAGCTATGAGTTTGTAACATTCAGAACGAGTGTCGTTGGGCTCTTACAAAACTTCCCCCTGCTAAATCAGCATCCATGAATGGGTTAGCCATTTACAGCAGCCATAGTGTCAATGCCAACCTTAATAATAGTAGTGTTTACTATAAATTGTACTTTATTTGTACAGAGAAAACAAAGAAAATATGTTATGAGGGTAACGTTACTTACATTGTTACTGCAGATATTAGTGCATCTCAAACTTTGAGGTATAACGTTAATGGGCATGAATTAAATACACGTTTTGAATGTGTGTGTGTACATAGAGGGATCAGTCAAAATATGTGTAATGCAGTTTGTTTTCAGGCTAGGTTTATCAATTGACATTGAACATAAATACAACTGGATTTTGGGATCAGGCATTCAGTGAGACCACATTGTATTCTGTTGATAGGTGACTGGAGGCCTTGCAATCATAGCTACATGAAGACAAGTGAAGATGGCGGACGTGTTGAGTGTTCTTCGCCTGTACAACATCCAGAAAAAAGAAATCGTCGCTAAAGGAGACGAAGTTATCTTTGGAGAGTTCTCTTGGCCTAAAAATGTCAAGACTAACTATGTCATTTGGGGGTATGTTCATTTAGTTTATAAATTGGTAAATAACTCTTCAATTGGCCTGTTGTAGCGAGCTAATGAGTAACGTTAGTTAGCTGCTAGCCACTGCTGTGTTGCCAAAACTTTTCTTGCTGTTTGTAAGGTGCGACTAATTGCACTGAAAGATCGCACATGCAGCTTGTTTTTACTGTTCGTTTTGGGGTTGAACTATTACGTTAACCGTCTAATTTCAAGCTAACTAACTTGCTTATTCAACTGTATACTGTTATGGTTCGTGTAGCTAGCAATGGTTAGCTTCCTAGCTAACAGAACCATGCCAGGCAACGTTGTCGTAAGCCAGCTGTCTCGCATACAATGCAAACCCACCAGGTTTAGTCAGCTAACAGTAGCTAGGTAACGTTAACTAGTAATCCAGAAGTACAATTGTATGTGAGAATCTGTCCACGATCGATTAGCTAGCCAGTTAGCTAGCTATTATTGATTTCTGCACGTGACCATAAATGTCACTGTTTGACATTTCTAGCCTGCCCAGGTAGACATTTACCTTGATGTTATGTGCAAGTCAGGTAACTAAGTTGGCTAGTAGAGTTTGTGGCTAGATAACAATCTACTTTTGCTTGCAAGCTACCTACTGTATTTCCAGTTTTTTTGCAGAACCAACAGTCTTTCAGGCCATAATAAATGTAATAGTTGGACCATCCCTTAATTTACCTCATGCACCTGAACCAAGCAAGTTGGACCAGTTGTTGGAAGTGTAATTGAAGAGCTGTGACATGGTTGCCCTGGTCACAATTTGTGTGTAATGTCATTAACAAAATACAGGATTTAGAACATTAAAAAAACAAATAGCTATTAATATATGCATTGTGCCTAAATTCCAGATTAGTTCCATAAGAGGGGGCCACGATCGATTTTTCTTTAACAACTGTGGACAAAACTGCTGTTCTGAGCTGATGGTAATTTTCACCTTCCATTTTCAGAACTGGGAAGGAGGGTCAGCCGAAAGAGTACTATACTCTGGACTCCATCCTGTTCCTGCTCAACAATGTGCATCTCCCTCATCCATCCTATGTGCGAAGGGCTGCAGTAAGTACATTTATATCCTCATTCCAAAAGCTTCTTAGTTAGAATGTGTTGCCTGATGCTGAAATGAATGTCATGTCTTCTAACCTGGTGTTGCCATTGGCCTATTGGCTGTTGTCGGAAGATTTATAGTGACCTTTGTCAATTTTGTTCTATTTCATCGTGATTTACGTGATTTTATGATCACCCTAGACCGAGAACATTCCAGTTGTCAGAAGACCTGATCGAAAGGGCTTGCTTTCATATCTCAATGGAGAAAGTTGTAAGTATGAATTGAGAATTATTCATGCCGATTTTAAAATATTTGCATGAAAATGTCTCCAATTAGATGGAAACCTAACTAGTAAAATGAATACACGTGTTGATTCCATTGAAATCACTGTACTAAAACATATTCCCCTTTTGATTTCCCCTTCACAGCTACTTCAACAAGTATCGACAGAAGTGCCCCTATAGAGATTGGTTTGCAAAGGCCAACACAAGGTACGGTTTAAGCATTTTGGATGCTCTTCCATTGATTGACTGGATGATTTTAATCCATGCATATTAGGAAATATTTTCTCTTATCGGATATATCCACAGTCCATGCTGTGAGGCCTAATATGCAATTTGTACGCCATTGGCTTGTTGCACTTATGCAATCAGTTTGGTGAGACACAGCGAAGTAGAAAGTCATTTGAGATATTGAAAAGGTATTGCGTAGTTGGCTAATTATTCATTTTTTTTGCATCCTCAGTCAAACGAGCAGCAGACGAGGTGTCATCTGAAGCCAAAAAACCAAGGATAGAGGTGAATAATATTTTTTATTTAACCTGCAACGTTCTGACTCTTCAGCTCAATAGAAATCCTGTTTAACAAAAGGCCAGAGACCTTTTCCTAATTTGGCTACAAAGTGGGATTTAACTATACAAAATACTCTTGTCAAGGTGGAAGAAAAACATTTGTAAAAAATATTTTTTTAGGAATGTTAATTTTACTTCCACTTTGACAGAGTATTTTTTTATATATATAGATATATATATATATATATCACAAAAATCTTAATTAGGTAAGTATTCAACCCCCTGAGTCAATATGTTAGTCACCTTCGGCAGAGACAACAGCTGTGAGTCTTTCTGAGTAAGTCAAGGAGCTTTGCCCACCGGTGGTTGTACAGTTTTTGCGCATTATTCTTTAAAATATTCTTCAAGTTCTGTCAAGTTGGTTGTTGATCATTGCTAGACAGCCATTTTCAAGTCTTGCCATAGAAAACGGAGCATTTTAACATTCTATAACATTTTGGCGTTCTCTAGGATGAGGAACGAGTGCGTCTGGACAAGGAGCGTTTGGCTGCTCGACTGGAGGGCCACAAAGAGGGCATTGTGCAAACTGACCAGATCAGGTATTTCGGTGCTTTTCCCGTCCATTCAGTTCTAATAGCTGAATTGCTATTAAAATGTACATGGATAAAAAAGAGAGGTCCTTAGCAATGGATGAAAGAAGTTGGTAATGTTGGGTCGTTGACTTTAGCGGAGCAGTCTCACTTTCTTATGACTAGCATTATGATAGGTATGAAGACACATTCATTGAGTTCCCTAGTTACAAAAGGGGGCAATTATCAATAAGCCACCATTGCTGCACACAGGTTTTAAGATACTAGCTAACAAATCCCAATGAGAGCGGTTAGCAGACATGAACACAAACCAGGAACCTTGCTTTATTCTCAAAATGGTGCATTATTTAATCGCATTGCTGCTCAATCAACCTCGGACATGAACCTCTACTCAATGACAACTTAGCTTTTCATCATTTTAGTAAGAAGCTAAATGATAACGTGTTCCTTTCAGCTCACCTAGTGAAATAAGTGTTAGCTGAAATAATCTCTACCCCCCCCCCCCCCCCCCCCAGGTCACTGTCCGAGGCTATGTCAGTGGAGAAGATCGCCGCCATCAAAGCCAAGATCATGGCAAAGAAACGCTCCACCATTAAGACAGACCTGGATGAGGACATCACCCTGAAGCAGAGGAGCTTTGTGGACGCTGAGGTGGACGTGACCAGGGACATTGTCAGCAGGGAGCGCGTGTGGAGGACCAGGACCACCATCCTACAGAGCACTGGAAAGGTCAGAGGTTAACCCCTAGACTAGACTGGCAATGACTGGGGGGGAGGGGTCATTCTGTCATTTAGGGATGCTGTCATTTCATGACATTATGAGGAGGAAGCCGGCCACATGGGAAGTGTCACACTCCATGTAGGCTTTACCCTCGGGTAACCATAGCACAAAATTGGCCTTGAAGGGTGGGGATGATGATCCTTATCCATAGCTGATCAAAAACCTTTTGTTTAAAACTTGTTATTTTATGCCTGCAGGTGGCAGCATCGCCACAAGGGAAATGTGTTTTTTGATTTGGTGGTGAGATCTGCTGCTGTGTTAATAAGTGATGTCTGAGATTACACATTTTGCAGAAAACCTCCATGTATCAGAATCTAGGTATAAAAAAAAAAACTATTCTGTGGACGAATCTCCCCAATTATTAATACCTCTTGATTTATATACATTTGAGTTTAGGACATTTTTGGGTAGAGGAAGCTCAATGGATTTGTTTATGGTGCTCGCTTTACACATGTCACTGCACAATGTGCACAGAAAAGGGTCCGTTGTAGCTTTGATCCACACATCAAAGCCTTTTCTTTGGAGTGATGTCTCGCCTACTTTACACTGCGCTTATAAATCTTTTGCTCATGCAGAACTTCTCCAAAAACATCTTTGCCATCCTGCAATCGGTGAAGGCCAGGGAGGAGGGGCGCGCCCCTGAGCAGAGGCCAGCACAGAACACCACCCTGGTGGTAAGGAACATGTTTAATTTAATGCACGCTGTAGACGTACCACCATAGATTTGATTTTGGATACGCACGTTTGCAACCGAAGAATCCAGCCAATGCATTATTGAGAATGAAATCCATAGCCAGTAAAGGCTCTTGCTGAGGAATTCCATATCATCTATGAGTACCTCACCTCCCTGTTGTAATTTCTAAAAGAAATGAAGCGTGAAATGAACTTGGTGCTTCTCCATAAAAATTAGTATGTAACCTGTCGAAGCAGGGTTGAGCGGAGTATTACCACTACATTATAATAGTCTCAATATGCAGATCATTAATTGAAAATGACCTGTGTTTTAAGTGTGACGTCTTGCCTCCCCTCAAGGACCAGTCCATAAGGAACAAGCAACCTGTGCCAGCTGCCTATAACCGATACGATCAGGAGAGATTCAAAGGAAAAGAGGGTGAGTGGGACCAGGGCACATATTGTCATTGTGATGTTGTTTCTTTGTAAACATGGCAATTAATAATAGTATTGTGTGTGTGTGTGTGTGTAAAGGAGGCTGGTGGGAGGAGCTAAAGGAGGACATGCTCATTGTAATGGAATGAATGGAACGTAGTTACGCGTTGTTGCTATGCGTTTGATATGTTTGGCACTAAGGGTGTGAATATTTAAATTAAGTTGGGATCCTTAAAGTTAAGAAAAATCCCTAACCAAAAAAACTGTTATATTACATGCTGACAACACCGCTTGTCGCGTGCGCTCGCATTGCAAAATAAATGTTAACATGTTATTCAATTATTGCACCCACACTGCTCGTGTGTGCCAACGAGCGTCTGCGTTGCCAAGCTCTAAAATAGAAGCCAGTTCTATTTGTGAATCCGCTTGCCATGCGGTAGTAGAGAGAACAGTCTATGACTGGGGTGGCTGGGGTCTTTGACAATTTTTAGGGCCTTCCTCTGACACCGCCTGGTGTCGAGGTCCTGGATGGCAGGCAGCTTTGCCCCAGTGATGTACTGGGCCGTACGCACTACCCTCTGAAGTGCCTTGCGGTCGGAGGCCGAGCTATTGCCGTACCAGGCAGTGATGCAACCGGTCAGGATGCCCTCTGTTGCAGCTGTAGAACCTTTTGAGGATCTCAGGACCCATGACAAATCTTTTTAGTTTCCTGAGGGGGAATAGGCTTTGTCGTTCCCTCTTCACGACTGTCTTGGTGTGTTTGGACCTAGTTTGTTGTTGATGTGGTCCTGCCTCTCCCATCTCCTCATTTGGTTTATAGAAGCTGATCGATGAACTGAGTTCGGTCGGTCATGGTAACTTTGAAAGTTAGATGCCAATCACCATATAACGTCCAAAGAAGAAAAAGCCTGGAAGGAGGAGAACTGACTAGAAACGATTCGGTTGACCGTTTTTGTGTAGATTAATTGTCGGAGTAGAGGACCTTGTGCATTTCAGGTAAAATAACTTAAAGTTTATATCCTAGGACAAATTAGCTAGCAACTGCACACTAGCTAGCTAAATTGCCATAAATGTTTAATACTTTTCGACCTGTCCCCAAATTAATATATTTGGTTGAGTTTGTTTTGATATTTCAACCTGCGTGTCGTGATCGCGTTAGATTGTCCCCAAACACCAATTTGCGCACATGCTCGGCCGCTTTGGGTACGGTGTTACCAAAATGTATGAACACGCTTCTGCCTGCCCCTCCCCTCTCTCCTTTGCGCTGTCTGCCTGCTCTGTCTCTTTGCTAATGATGCAAGTGTGCATTTGGTATTCAGTCAGTTGCGTGTAGGATACCTTAGCCTATTCATAGCACGATGTCGCTGGGCTACAGGGGTGTCTTCAGGCCAGTCTTGCAAGCACGGGGTACCCAACTATTTGTTTTTGTCTCATAATATGAAATTACAGTAGGCTACTGGTAGCCTTTATCAATTTAACCTTTTCACACACAATGGAATGTGTCCCCTTGAGTGCGCCTCGGCTACGACAGGTTTGTCTGTACAGGTAGGCAAACATTTTAATGTGGACACGAAACCTCTGAATATATGAACCAGCATTTTACTTGTCTGTAAAGGAATGAGGCTTCTCAAAGTGTAGCGAGTGTAGCGAAATGCTTATGCTTCTAGATCCAACAGTGCAGCAGTATCTAACAGGTAATATCTAACAAGTTCCACAACAAAACCTAATACAATAATAGTAAAGGAATGGAATAAGAATATAAGTATAAAATATATGGATGAGCAGTGACAGAGCAGCTAAGATCCAATAGATGGTAAAGAATAGATAGTGAAGGATACAGTATATGCGTATGAGATATGGAAACATTAAAGTGACTAGTTTTCCATTTATTAAAGTGGCCAATGATATCAACTCTGTAGGTAGGCCGCTGCTTCTCTGTGCTAGTGGTGGCTGTTTAACAATCTGATGGCCTTGAGATAGAAGCTGTTTTTCACTCTCTGTCTCAGCTTTGATTCACCTGTACTGACCTCGCCTTCTGGATGGAAGCGGGGTGAACAGGCAGTGTCTCGGTTGGTTATTGTCCTGGAGGGCAAGTAGTTTGCCCCCGGTGATGTGTTGTGTAGACCGCACCACCCTCTGGAGAGCCCTGCAGTTGTGGGCAGTGCAGTTGCTGTACCAGGCGGTGATACAGCCCGACACGATGCTCTCAATTGTGCACCTGTAGAAGTTAGTGACGGTTTTCGGTGACAAGCCATTTTCTTTTCAGACTCCTGAGTTTGAAGAGGCGCTATTGTGCCTTCATCACACTCTGTGTGCATGACCATTTCAGTTTGTCGGTGATATGTACACAGAGGAACTTAACCTTCTACCTTCTCCACTGCTGTCTCATCGATGTGGATGCGGGGTGCTCCCTTTGCTGTTTCCTTAAGTGTGCGATCATCTCTTTTGTTTTGCTGACATTGAGTGTGAGGTTATTTTCCTGACACCACACTCCGAGGGCCCTTAGCTCCTCCCTGTAGCCCGTCTCGTCGTTGTTGGTAATCATGCCTACCGCTGTAGTGTCGTCTGCAAACTTGATGATTGAGTTGGAACCCTGCATAGCCACGCAGACATGGGTGAAAAGGGAGTACAGGAGGGGGCTGTGAACGAACCCTTGTGATCAGCGGGGTGGAGATGTTTCCTACCTTCACCACCTGGGGGCCGCCCGTCAAAGTCCAGGACCCAGTTGCACAGGGCGGGATCGAGACCCAGCGTCTCAAGCTTAATGACGAGTTTGGAGGGTACTATGGTGTTGAATGCAGAGCTGTAGTCAATGAACAGCATTCTTACATAGGCAGTCCTCTTGTCCAGATGGGATAGGGCAGTATGATAGCGTTTGCATTGTCTGTGGACCTATTGGGGCGGTAAGCAAATTGGACTGGATCTAGGGTGACAGGTAGGGTGGATGTGATATGATCCTTGACTAGTCTCTCATAGCACTTTGTGATGACAGAAGTGAGTACTGCGGGGCGATAGTCATTTTGTTCAGTTACCTTATTTTTCTTCGGAACAGGAACGATGGTGGCCATCTGGACCATGTGGGGACAGCAGACTGGGATAGGGTTTGAAGGGGACTGAAGCAATACTAACATCCATCACTAGGCCGGAACTGTCAATCAAATAATCTTGAGTTGCTGCGCCCAGCCTGCCTGCTGCCTGAGTGCAGAACAATCTCCTAAAAAAAAAAAAAAAAAGTACTTTCAAGTTTGTTAAATACCTTGACTTACCAAGACATTTAGCTCCCATACCATAAACAGAGCAGCACATCAATCAGTGACGACTGTTGTTGTTAGAGGGAGAAAAAAAATATGTAATGCTGCAGCAGGATTCTGTCTGTTTTTTTGGGGGTCTGGAAAGTTACAAATTGTCGCAATCGACATGTTATTGCAGCTGTGTTCTATGTCTGTTAAGGGTCACATGGTTAGCTACTGCGACTTGGCTAGCTACTGCGACTTGGTAAGCTAGAATTGCTAGCTGTCCTCGCTCGTTGAGTTCAACCCACATTCCCTTGTTTTGTGTCGACTAGACTGACGACTTATCTACACAGATGCTTTGTTCATCGAGAGACAAAGAAAGCGCACGCCTTTTCCGGTTGGCATTGTGCTAACTAGCTAGGCTATTAGCCCAGGCTGCGAAGCATAGCTAACTTGGCTTGCGCTTAACAAAGCCAGCTAACCATACTAGCCGTCCTACCAGCACAGACAGTAGTATTGGTTGCGCCCTTCTCTCCTTTAGTTCAATTAAGGGTGGGCGATATTAACTTATATTCATATCACGATATTTTCCACTGTCCGGACGATAACGATATAATATCACGATGTACTGTACATTTTTTTAACATTTTAAACATTTTGAGCCCTTCAAAGTTAATAAATTACAAAATATTGTTTTTAGCCTTATAGAAACCAAAAGCGAGCATTGCAGTTAACTTCTTGGTGACGGGGCAGTATTTTCACGTCCGGATTAAATGCATGCCCAAATTCAACTGCCTGCTACTCATCCCCAGAAGATAAGATATGCATATTATTAGTAGATTTGGATAGAAAACACTGAAATGTCTTATTTAGCAGGCAAAACCCAGAGGACAAACCATTCATATTATTTTGAGGTCACTCTCTTTTCAATGGTTTTCATTGCGAATCCAGATTTCTAAGGGACCTTCTTGCAGTTCCTATCGCTTCCACTGGATGTCAACAGTCTTTAGAAATTGGTTGAGGTTATTCCTTTGTGTAATGAAGAAGTACGGCCATCTTGAACGAGGGTCACTTGAAGTGTACTGTTAGATAAAGGCGCGTGACCAGAAAGCTAGCTACTGTTTGTTTTCCTCCTGTATTGAACACAGATCATCCCGTCTTCAATTTTATTGATTATTTACGTAAAAAAATACCTGAGATTTTGTAGTCACGTTGAGCAAGTTGGAACCGGTGTTTTTCTGGATCAAACGCGCCAAATAAATGGACATTTTGGATATATGTCGACGGAATTAATCGAACGAAAGGACCATTTGTGATGTTTATGGGACATATTGGAGTGCCAACAAAAGAAGCTCGTCAAAGGTAAGGCATGAATTATATTTTTCTTTCTGTGTTTTGTGTCGCGCCTGCAGGGTTGAAATATGGTTTCTCTCTTTGTTTACGGAGCTGCTATCCTTAGATAATAGCATCGTTTGCTTTAGCAGAACAGCCTTTTTGAAATCTGACATGTTGGCTGGATTCACAACAAGTGTAGCTTTAATTTGCTATCTTGCATGTGTGATTTAATGAGTTTGATTTTTATACACTGCTCAAAAAAATAAAGGGAACACTTAAACAACACAATGTAACTCCAAGTCAATCACACTTCTGTGAAATCAAACTGTCCACTTAGGAAGCAACACTGATTGACAATAAATTTCACATGCTGTTGTGCAAATGGAATAGACAACAGGTGGAAATTATAGGCAATTGGCAAGACACCCCCAATAAAGGAGTGGTTCCTGGCTGATGTTTTGGTCACTTTTGAATGCTGGCGGTGCTTTCTGGCTGATTTCCTATGCTTCCTGGCTGATGTTTTGGTCACTTTTGAATGCTGGCGGTGCTTTCACTCTAGTGGTAGCATGAGATGGAGTCTACAACCCACACAAGTGGCTCAGGTAGTGCAGCTCATCCAGGATGGCACATCAATGCGAGCTGTGGCAAGAAGGTTTGCTGTGTCTGTCAGCATAGTGTCCAGAGCATGGAGGCGCTACCAGGAGACAGACCTGTACATCAGGAGACGTGGAGGAGGCCGTAGGAGGGCAACAACCCAACAGTAGGACCGCTACCTCCGCCTTTGTGCAAGGAGGAGCAAGAGGAGCACTGCTCAAACGGTCAGAAACGGACTTCATGAGGGTGGTATGAGGGCCCGACGTCCACAGGTGGGAGTTGTGCTTACAGCCCAACACAGTGCAGGACGTTTGGCATTTGCCAGAGAACACCAAGATTGGCAAATTCGCCACTGGCGCCCTGTGCTCTTCAGATGAAAGCAGGTTCACACTGAGCACATGTGACAGACGTGAGAGTCTGGAGACGCCGTGGAGAACGTTCTGCTGCCTGCAACATCCTCCAGCATGGCCGGTTTGGCGGTGGGTCAGTCATGGTGTGGGGTGGCATTTCTTTGGTGGGCCACACAGCCCTCCATGTGCTCGCCAGAGGTAGCCTGACTGCCATTAGGTACCGAGATGAGATCCTCAGACCCCCTGTGAGACCATATGCTGGTGCGGTTGGCCCTGGGTTCCTCCTAATGCAAGACAACGCTAGACCTCATGTGGCTTGAGTGTGTCAGCTGTTCCTGCAAGAGTAAGGCGTTGATGCTATGGACTGGCCTGCCCGTTCCCCAGACCTGACTCCGATTGAGCACATCTGGGACATCATGTCTCGCTTTAATCCAGGTCTGGGAGGAGATCCCTCAGGAGACCATCCGCCACCTCATCAGGAGCATGCCCAGGCGTTCTAGGGAGGTCATACAGGCACGTGGAGGCCACACACACTACTGAGCCTCATTTTGACTTGTTTTAAGGACATTACATCAAAGTTGGATCAGCCTGTAGTGTGGCTTTCCACTTTAATTTTGAGTGTGACTCCAAATCCAGACCTCCATGGGTTGATAAATTTGATTTCCATTGATACTTTTTGTGATCTTAGTTTCAGCACATTCAACTATGTAAAGGAAAAAGTATTTAATAAAAATATTTCTTTCATTCAGATCTAGGATGTGTTATTTTAGTGTTCCCTTTATTTCTTTTGAGCAGTGTAGTAATTTATTTGAATCTGGCGCTCTGCAGTTTCCCTGACTTTTGGCCAGGTGGGACTCTAGCCACACATCTCAGAGAGGTTATATATATTTCTGTGGTAAACCTGTGCAAACATTAAACAAACAAGGGTATATAAGTAAAATATTTAAATAATATTTTTTTTTGGTGGGGGGGGGGCTTTTTCCTGCCAATTATAAGTGGTCTTTTTCAACATAACACTTGTCGTTATGAATTCAAGTTGTAAACTTTTTTTTAAACAAACTTTGTCTCGTTAACCTTTCTGATCTCCCCATCCCGGATCCGGGTTCGTGAATACAGACTCAAGCTCATTACCATAACGCAACGTTAACTATTCATGAAAATCGCAAATGAAATGAAATAAATATGCTAGCTCTCAAGCTTAGCCTTTTGTTAACAACACTGTCATCTCAGATTTTCAAAATATGCTTCTCAACCATTGCAAAACAATCATTTGTGTAACAGTATTGATGGCTAACGTAGCATTTAGCATTAGCATTCAGCTGGCAACATTTACACAAAAAAACAGAAAAGCATTCAAAAAAATCATTTACCTTTGAAGAACTTCAGATGTTTTCATTGAGGAGACTCTCAGATAGCAAATGTTCAGTTTTTCCTGAAAGATTATTTGTTTAGGACAAATCGCTCCGTTTTCTGCGTCACGTTTAGCTATGAAAAAACCCCTGTATCCAGGATTGTGTAAATCTATCAGCAAGCTCATTAGCATAACACAACGTTAACTATTTATGAAAATCGCAAATGAAATGAAATAAATATGCCATCTCTCAAGCTTAGCCTTTTGTAAACAACACTGTCATCTCAGATTTTCAAAATATGCTTCTCAACCATAGGAAAACAATCATTTGTGTAAAAGTAGCTAGCTAGAGTTAGCATTTCGCGTTAGCATTTAGCGTTAGCATTAGCGTTAGCATCCAGCACGCAACATTAACAAAAACATAAAAGCCTTCAAATAAAATCATTTACCTTTGAAGAACTTCTGATGTTTTCAATGAGGATACTCTCAGTTAGATAGCAGATGCTCAGTTTTTCCAAAAAGATTCCTTGTGTATTAGAAATAGCTCCGTTTTATACATCACATTTGGCTACCAAAAAAAATCCATAAATTCAGTCCTCAAAACGCAAACTTTTTTCCAAATTAACTCCATAATATCGACTGAAAACATGGCAAACGTTGTTTAGAATCAATCCTCAAGGTGTTTTTCACATATCTCTTCATTGATACATCGTTCTTGGAAACATGCTTTCTCTCCTGAATCCCAGGAGAAAATGACCGCACCTGAAGATTACGCACAAATTTAGACAAAGGACACCGGGCGGACCTCTGGAAAATGTAGTCTCTTATGGCCAATCTTCCAATGATATGCCTACAAATACGTCACAATGCTGCTAAGACCTTGGGCGAACGACAGAAAGTGTAGGCTCATTCCTTGCGCAATCACAGCCATATAAGGAGAGAATGGAAAACAGAGCTTCAGAAATTCTGCTAATTCCTGGGTGATGCATCATCTTGGTTTCGCCTGTAGAATGAGTTCTGGGGCACTTACAGACAAAATCTTTGCAGATTCTGAAACTTCAGAGTGTTTTCTTTCCAAAACTGTCAAGAATATGCATAGTCGAGCATCTTTTCGTGACAAAATATCGCGCTTAAAACGGGAACGTTTTTTATCCAAAAATGAAATAGCGCCCCTAGAGCTCTAACTGGTTAATGCTTGACGGTCTGTATGTTTCTCGGTTCAACATGTAATAATTCACTACCTCTTCACAAGTTCCGTACCAGGAACACCAGCCTATTGACAGTTTCTGGCTTCAGTTGCCCTTTGGCATGTGATCATATTGCCTCTAGTGAAACATACTCTCTGAGGGCAAACTTGTGGCAGGGATGCTGAAGTATTTCTTTGCCAGACAGCTCCCTTGTGGAAAGTTGGATGTGTGAACTTGCCACCACTCTAAAGGATCAGCCTCACTGTCTGCTGCCATCATCAGAGTGTAGCTGTCCAGCTCTTGCTCGATGACCTCTCTGTGATCTTAATGCAGGTACACTTCTGGTTTTCTTAAAGAAGCTCCTAAGGCTCTTCTTGGACTTTGCTGATTGTGGCGAAGTGGCAGCTTCTTTCTCTCTCACTCTGGTCCTGGTGAGCGGCTCATCTGTTTCCGGGTCAGTGTATTTGTAATTGAGCACCATCTTAATCTCTCGGGTCAGTTTGGCTTCACCCTCCATTTGATTTCAGAACCTCCATCTTGAACAAATGGCGGACTGGCTTCAGACACACTCATGTATGTCTCTCCTGACAGGGAATCTGTGAAATCCTGGAGGGGTTTAAGTGCTGCCGTGATAGATTCAAAGACCTCCGTGTCTTTCCAGGAGGGTGCAAGGTGCAGTGTATATTTTAAAAAAAATTTAAATGTTGTTTGCTGCCTGGACTCTTTCCATCTGCAGTTGAGATCCCCCACCTTGTCGTGTTCCCTGATGAGCTTGGTGGGGCAGGCTCAGTTTATCCTGTGTACTTTCGGCTTTCTGCTTCTTCCAACTATAGGAAATTGGGTTGACCACTTTCTTGCACACCCCTGTGGTTAGTTTTGGACACTCCTCAATGAAAAGGTGAAAAATAATTACATATGAATCGGAATTATTCAATAGAAATAACATTCCATCTGATGGATTTACAGCATTGGACACTGGACATGTTTACAAATGTCATCCATCTATAGATTTACATACAACTGTTGTGATTAAGAGAGCTATGTTGCTTTATGAAACGCAATCATTTATTGAGTAGGCTATTTATTATTGAAAGAGGATAGATTCATATTTTGAAACCATAGGCTAATGTATCAATTAAAAATAAAATCAAAGTAATCCATGTAATGTTTGGATAATGCGCACATTTACAAATATTATAGATTTGCATAAGATGTATATATTCGGCTTAACGTATAGAAGAATCAGGCAGTGTAGTCAGCTATAGCTTTAAACGGAGATAAGGAATGCAATGGGTATTCTGCATTTTAAGTTTTGTAAGTTACGTTATCTTTCCACCTAGCTCTGTTTTGGACGTTGAAACTTAACAGTAGCAATGTGTAGCCTGTGTCCGAAACACCCTATCTAGTCTTGTCCATTGCTTTGACCATGTTCGATCCGCTGTCGGTAGTCATACATACTTAATGCGACTCTTTCAAGCCCCCGGATGGAAGTGCCTCCCTCAGCCCAGCTGCAATTATTTATCCAGTGTGTTCGTCTGGGGAAATTAGAGGTCTGAAGGCATTTGCTTTGTAGCTTCCAGTTGTTGTCAATGTAATGCATCTTGAGGCTAATGTATGGCTTTGTGGTCCGGCTTGACCATAAGTCGGCAGTGGTAGAGAAGAATGCAGTGTTACAGATTTCGTTGGGAACTCTGTCCTGACATTCTGTGTAGAGTTCTGGCAGACATGTTTTGCTGAAGTATTTACGGCTCGGGATCTTGGGTCTAGAGTTCGAATCACCTTTCTGAAACCGTCTTTCGCCACAGTTTGAACTGTCTTTCGCTATGTGATATGTAATTGCACTCGTTATCTCATCCCCTTTTTTCTTCAGTCATCCTCAATGCTTGCTTACACTTGCTCTTAATTTTCGGACACTGTTGCTAACAAAAGGAGTTTACTTAACTAAATGTTAGCTCACTCTGTAGTTGCGCATGCTTGTTGACTTTGATTGGCAGGCAGATTATGTGTAATGTCCATGTTTTTAGTAAAATAAACAATTTGAACTAGCCCACTAGGCTGTATCACTCAACTGAAATGTTGAACTAAACAAAAACGCCTTGTGTCATAAATTAGTAAAATGTATCATATGGCAAAATCTATATCATGTACAATCTATAACTTACCATGTGGTTGCCAGCTAACTAACGCCTACACTAGCCCCACGGCTTTAGCATTTTCTTTTTCGATTAATTAGGAATGTAGGAGGGTAACAGTGGCATGACTGCGGCCCAACCTGACTCCCCGGTTTAACAACATGACTGAGGCAGGCATTCAAACCCCCTCGCTCTTGCGCTGGAGGCTCGTTGATGCTGGGTTTCGTTGGCTAAACTGACCGGTTACACCTCACTGTGCTATTGTCAAGAAACTCAAGATCGAAGAAGCAACTCTATTCACAGTTTTCCAACGTGCTGTCTCGCTCTATTCGTCAAAGCTACTTCAGTCGACCTGCAGGATGCTTATTTTCATAAACATTCGGCCAACACACAAGTTTCTCAGGCTTGCCTTTCAGGGAACAGCCTATGAATACCTCGCTGTTCCCTTTGGGCTAGCACTAGCTCCTCGATCTTTGTTCCTGGCACTCCCATAGGGGTAGTGTCAATGAGGAAGGTGGTCTTGACAGTGAAGAGATTTTCCACCTTCACCCAAAAGCCATGCTCCTCTGGGCCTGGCCAGTGAGGAGGAATCTGAACACCACAGGCTTGCCACTATTTTCAGGTCTCTCCGGAGATGTTCGATCGGGTTCAAGTCTGGACTCTGGTTGGGGCACTCAAGAATATTCAGAGACTTGTCCCGAAGCCACTCCTGTGTTGTCTTGGCTGTGTGCTTAGGGTTGTTGTCCTGTTGAAGTTAAACCTTCACCTTAGTCTGAGGTCCTGAGCAGATTTTCATCCAGCATCTCTCTGTTCTTTGCTCTGTTCATCTTTCTCTCGTTCCTGACTAGTCTCCCAGTGCCTGCTGCTAAAAAACATCCCCACAGCAGGATGCTGCCAATCCCATGCTTCATCGTAGGGATGGTATTGGCCAGGTGATGAGCGGCCCCTGGTTTCCTCCAGTGCTGCAGAGATGGTTTTCCTCTTGGAAGGTTCTCCCATCTCCACAGAGAACCTCTAGAGCTCTGTCAGTGACCATCGGGTTCTTGGTCACCTCCCTAACCAAGGCCCTTTTCCCCCGATTGCTCAGTTTGGCCGGTCGGCCAGCTCTAGGAAGAGTCTTGGTGGTTCCAAACTTCTTCCTTTTTAGAATGATGGAGGCCACTGTGTTCTTGGGGACCTTCAATGCCGCAGACATTTTTTGGTACCCTTTCCCAGATCTGTGCCTTCGACACAATCCTGTGCTCTGACATACACTGTCAACTGTGGGATCTTATATAGACAGGTGTGTGCCTTTCCAAATCATGTCCAATCAGTTGAATTTACCACAGGTGGACTCCAATGAAGTTGTAGAAACATCTCAAGGATGATTCAATGGAAACAGGATGTACAGTGCCTTGCGAAAGTATTCGGCCCCCTTGAACTTTGCGACCTTTTGCCACATTTCAGGCTTCAAACATAAAGATATAAAACTATTTTTTTGTGAAGAATCAACAACAAGTGGGACACAATCATGAAGTGGAACGACATTTATTGAATTTTGTAGCGCCACCTTTTGCTGCGATTACAGCTGTAAGTCGCTTGGGGTATGTCTCTATCAGTTTCGCAGATCGAGAGACTGACAAATCAAAAACTGAAAAATTGGGCGTGCAAAATTATTCAGCCCCCTTAAGTTAATACTTTGTAGCGCCACCTTTTGCTGCGATTACAGCTGTAAGTCGCTTGGGGTATGTCTCTATCAGTTTCGCAGATCGAGAGACTGACATTTTTCCCCATTCCTCCTTGCAAAACAGCTCGAGCTCAGTGAGGTTGGATGGAGAGCATTTGAACAGCAGTTTTCAGTTTCCACAGATTCTCGATTGGATTCAGGTCTGGACTTTGACTTGGCCATTCTAACACCTGGATATGTTTATTTTTGAACCATTCCATTGTAGATTTTGCTTTATGTTTTGGATCATTGTCTTGTTGGAAGACAAATCTCTGTCCCAGTCTCAGGTCTTTTGCAGACTCCATCAGGTTTTCTTCCAAAATGGTGCTGTATTTGGCTCCATCCATCTTCCCATCAATTTTAACCATCTTCCCTGTCCCTGCTGAAGAAAAGCAGGTCCAAACCATGATGCTGTCGCCACCACCATGTTTGACAGTGGGGATGGTGTGTTCAGGGTGATGAGCTGTGTTGCTTTTACGCCAAACATAACGTTTTGCATTGTTGCCAAAAAGTTCAATTTTGGTTTCATCTGACCAGAGCACCTTCTTCCACATGTTTGGTGTGTCTCCCAGGTGGCTTGTGGCAAACTTTAAACAACACTTTTTATGGATATCTTTAAGAAATGGCTTTCTTCTTGAACACTTCCATAAAGGCCAGATTTGTGCAATATACGACTGATTGTTGTCCTATGGACAGTGTCTCCCACCTCAGCTGTAGATCTCTGCAGTTCATCCAGAGTGATCATGGGCCTCTTGGCTGCATCTCTGATCAGTCTTCTCCTTGTATGAGCTGAAAGTTTAGAGGGAAGGCCAGGTCTTGGTAGATTTGCAATGGTCTGATACTCCTTCCATTTCAATATTATCGCTTGCACAGTGCTCCTTGGGATGTTTAAAGCTTGGGAAATCTTTTTGTATCCAAATCCGGCTTTAAACTTCACAACAGTATCTCGGACCTGCCTGGTGTGTTCCTTGTTCTTCATGATGCTCTCTGCGCTTTTAACGGACCTCTGAGACTATCACAGTGCAGGTGCATTTATACGGAGACTTGATTACACACAGGTGGATTGTATTTATCATCATTAGTCATTTAGGTCAACATTGGATCATTCAGAGATCCTCACTGAACTTCTGGAGAGTTTGCTGCACTGAAAGTAAAGGGGCTGAATAATTTTGCACGCCCAATTTTTCAGTTTTTGATTTGTTAAAGTTTGAAATATCCAATAAATGTCGTTCCACTTCATGATTGTGTCCCACTTGTTGTTGATTCTTCACAAAAAAATACAGTTTTATATCTTTATATTTGAAGCCTGAAATGTGGCAAAAGGTTGCAAAGTTCAAGGGGGCCGAATACTTTCGCAAGGCACTGTACCTGAGCTCAATTTAGTCTCATAGCAATGGGTCTGAATAGTTATGCAAAGTATTTATAAATAAATACATTTTATAATTAAGTATTTTTTTAAAAAATGTTCGTGTTCGCTTTGTCAATATTTTGTGTAGATTGTCGAGGGGGGTAAAAATAATCGAATCAATTTTAGAATAAGGCTGTAACATAACAAAATGTGGAAAAAGTGAAGGGTTTTGAATACTTTCCGAATGCACTGTATACCCCAACTTTTGTATCACAACTAAAAGTTGGATTTATTAATTTAAAGTAAGCATATAGGAGTACCTTTTTCTTTGTTAGCCGCTCAACACAGAATGGCCGCATGTGCGCACTCCCTCAAATTATTTTATTCAGCTATGTTCAATTGTATTCTTTATAATATAAAATAATGCCGTGGAATTCTAAGCAAATCTTGTCTGCTAAATGAACTAGTGTAGCCATATGGCACAGCCAGATCAAGGCCTAACATAAGGACATCTCAAAGTATTCTCTTCTTCTGAAATGGACTACATTTTTTAAAAATGTTTCTTTAGACCTGTCTAAAATGAATAATTGATTTATTGTGATGGTGTAGGCTATATTACATGGATTTATTAGACTTTTTAAAATGTAGATGTTCCAAAGGTTTGCATCAGTGGCTTGTAGGCTATGCGTGGAAGCCAGGAGATGCTGAATGTGTTTGTTAATTAACGGCCGTTATTTTATTGACTATCAACTGGCTGACACAATGTCATGACCGCCGCAGCCCTACCCTAAGCCACCTGAAAAGTAACGTGCATTACTGATTGATTGACTTGTGTCCTTTTAGAAACGGAGGGATTCAAGATTGACACCATGGGCACCTACCACGGCATGACTCTGAAATCTGTAACGGTAAGACCATCTTTCTTCTTTTGGGGCGTCTACCAGAATGCTAACAAAATTGGCACAAGTAATAACAAAGTCACATAGACACCATTAGCGAAATGCTAATGTAATTGCAACGAATGGCAAATCGAGCTCAAAGCTATGCAAGCATTACTAGTAGCTACCGAATGTCGTTTTTGGTGAGTGGACATTTATAAGTGAGAGAAATTGTGCAAATGAACAAAGTTGTTGTGCATGTTTTTCTGAGTGAAGAGCAGCAGGTGTACACGGAGCAGAGGGGATGTGGAAGAAACTCTAGTAGTAGGACTTCTCTAATACGGCAGAAAGACATTGTAAGATATCTGATGGCAAACATTTAGTAGTGAATTGCATACAAGTGTAACTTATCACCTCAAGTGCGCTGCACAACAGACTTGCCAATAGATATAGAACGCTATGGACTCACCACCTCCCACTTTCTCCCGTTATGCTATTTACAAACAAATGTGACTGGCTGAACTGTTCTGGGGAACTACAGTAAGCGTTATCCTCTAAAGCATTTTACAAGGAAACTGCAGGTATTAACTTAAAGTATCTACAAATATTCACATTTACGGACAACCACTATTAGTTTTGACGGTATTGAAAAAAACAACATTTTGTGGTCTTTTCCAAATACCCCGGTATACAGTATACCACCCAAGCCTAACTAACCTCCATTGACTATTAAGTAGTAGTCTACCTGTTGGCTCTTGGTCATATCCTTCTCAATTAAAGATGCAATATCTAACTAACCTTTTGGGTGACCTGACCAAATTGACATTGACAGATCTATAACTCATATTTCTTTCTCATTGAAAGTAAGTCCAGAAGCAGTATATTTGTTCTAATTTCAATGCTTCCGGTTTTAAAGGCTTGGTTTTGTACACCAGTTCCAAACAGCTGAAACTAAACATGTTGGGTTATTGAAAAGATATTTCAGTGGTCTAGATGGTACAATGATTCTCTGCACCAGGGGTATTCAACTCTTACTCTACGAGGTCTGGATGCTGCTTGGGTTCTGTTCTACCTGATTTTGAAAACAAGCAGTGGAACTGGCTTCGCGGTCCAGAGTTGAGTTTGAGGGCTCTGACAAAACATCTCAAAGATGATCAATGGAAACAGGATGCACCTGAGCTCAATTTCAAGTCTCATAGCAAAGGGTCTGAATACTTGTGTAAATAAGGGATTTTTGTTTGCAAATAAATGTGCCAAACATTTAACCTGTTTTCGCTTTGTGACTGGGGTATTGTGTAGACTGCTGAGGAGTATTTATTTTTTAAATCCATTTTATTATAAGGCTACAACGTAACAAAATGTGGAAGAAGTCAGTGGGTCTGGATACTTTCCGAAGGCACTATTTCCATATCTTCCATTGATTGGATCATCTCAACTTGCTTTGTCACGAAACGGAGGCTCTATGATTATAGTGGCGTGTTGATGATTAGCCAATAACAACAAGTTACATGCGCCAATCTACGTAGGCTATTCTCGTTGAGCAGTGGTGCCATACTGTTAACGTTTTATCCACAACATTCGGTCCATCGTTGTTGTAATCTACTGTGAAGCCAAAATATTCCCAAACTAGGGATTTTAACGATCATAGAGGATCCTCCAATTCTGGTTTATTGACCACCCCCATCGTACAGAACTCCAGAGATTTTTTTTGGGGACAATTCTTTTTTATTTTTGATGTATTCTTCCGCAGGCGGGTCAGAGGTTGCTGTATTGACCGTTTCGGTGCTAATACGTGTACCGTTACACCTCTAGACCATTGCGACTATGTCTATGCCATTTTTTTTAAGTTGCAGAATGTCCTTGATGAAAATACCCTGGCTGTTTTAAAGCAAAAACTATTTATTATGGTGAACCTGAATCGAAGTAAATTCTGAATGTTTGAAAACTCCAAGCAGCAGTTGGATGTGGGTTGTCCTCTCTGTTAAAACGCCATTCTCTACAGTGCATTTGGTAACAATGACCCAGCAAATTACATTGGTTGTCACTTATAAAGCCTATGATTTGACAGTGTGAAAGCCACTTTTATAAGCATTTGAATGTTGAACGTGCTGTGCAGATGCACAAATAGCCTATTAGAACAGGGATAAGGCCCATCTCTCGTTGACATGAGCAACTGTCTTAAACTGTATACTTATCAGATAGTTGTATGCAGTTACATGCATAAACGTTAGATAGGCTACTGAACTGAAGGAGAGGACTCGTCAATTCAGCCACAACAGATAAGGTATTTTTGGAATATTTTTGAAAACATTTAGTAAACCGGCAATTCATAACGTTTTGGATCGGTTTTCAAATGCTCCCATGCACTAGTATCTTATGCATCGGTCCACGGTTCAAATTTATATCTGTGAATCATTACATCCCTAATAGCTGGAGAGAATGCAATTTGCTTAATTTACACTGAACAAGAATATGAATGCAACATGTAAAGTGTTGGTTTCAAGAGCTGAAATTCCCCAAATGTTCCATATACAGTGCCTTGCGAAAGTATTCGGCCCCCTTGAACTTTGCGACCTTTTGCCACATTTCAGGCTTCAAACATAAAGATATAAAACTGTATTTTTTTGTGAAGAATCAACAACAAGTGGGACACAATCATGAAGTGGAATGACATTTATTGGATATTTCAAACTTTTTTAACAAATCAAAAACTGAAAAATTGGGCGTGCAAAATTATTCAGCCCCTTTACTTTCAGTGCAGCAAACTCTCTCCAGAAGTTCAGTGAGGATCTCTGAATGATCCAATGTTGACCTAAATGACTAATGATGATAAATACAATCCACCTGTGTGTAATCAAGTCTCTGTATAAATGCACCTGCACTGTGATAGTCTCAGAGGTCCGTTAAAAGCGCAGAGAGCATCATGAAGTACAAGGAACAAACCACGCAGGTCCGAGATACTGTTGTGAAGAGGTTTAAAGCCGGATTTGGATACAAAAAGATTTCCCAAGCTTTAAACATCCCAAGGAGCACTGTGCAAGCGATAATATTGAAATGAAAGGAGTATCAGACCACTGCAAATCTACCAAGACCTGGCCGTCCCTCTAAACTTTCAGCTCATACAAGGAGAAGACTGATCAGAGATGCAGCCAAGAGGCCCATGATCACTCTGGATGAACTGCAGAGATCTACAGCTGAGGTGGGAGACTCTGTCCATAGGACAACAATCAGTCGTATATTGCACAAATCTGGCCTTTATGGAAGAGTGGCAAGAAGAAAGGCATTTAAAGATATCCATAAAAAGTGTTGTTTAAAGTTTGCCACAAGCCACCTGGGAGACACACCAAACATGTGGAAGAAGGTGCTCTGGTCAGATTAAACCAAAATTGAACTTTTTGGCAACAATGCAAAACGTTATGTTTGGCGTAAAAGCAACACCCTGAGCACACCATCCCCACTGTCAAACGTGGTGGCAGCATCATGGTTTGGGCCTGCTTTTCTTCAGCAGGGACAGGGAAGATGGTTAAAATTGATGGGAAGATGGATGGAGCCAAATACAGGACCATTCTGGAAGAAAACCTGATGGAGTCTGCAAAAGACCTGAGACTGGGACGGAGATTTGTCTTCCAACAAGACAATGATCCAAAACATAAAGTAAAATCTACAATGGAATGGTTCAAAAATAAACATATCCAGGTGTTAGAATGGCCAAGTCAAAGTCCAGACCTGAATCCAATCGAGAATCTGAAAACAAAAGAAGAACTGAAAACTGCTGTTCACAAATGCTCTCCATCCAACCTCACTGAGCTCGAGCTGTTTTGCAAGGAGGAATGGGAAAAAATGTCAGTCTCTCGATGTGCAAAACTGATAGAGACATACAGCTGTAATCGCAGCAAAAGGTGGCGCTACAAAGTATTAACTTAAGGGGGCTGAATAATTTTGCACGCCCAATTTTTCAGTTTTTGATTTGTTAAAAAAGTTTGAAATATCCAATAAATGTCGTTCCACTTCGTGATTGTGTCCCACTTGTTGTTGATTCTTCACAAAAAAATACAGTTTTATATCTTTATGTTTGAAGCCTGAAATGTGGCAAAAGGTCACAAAGTTCAAGGGGGCTGAATACTTTCGCAAGGCACTGTATATGCACAAAGCTTTCTCTTGTATTTTGTGCACAAATCTGTTTATCCCTATTAGTGAGCATTTCTCCTTTGGCAATGTAATCCATCTACCTGACAGGTGTGGCATTTTAAGGTGGTGATTAAACAGCATGGTCATTGCACAGGTGCACCTTGTGCTTGCTTCAATAGAAGGCCTCTCTAAAATGTGCTGTTTTGTCACACAATGCCACAGATGTCTCAAGTTCAGGGTGCATGCAATTGGCATGCTGACTGCAGGAATGTCCACCAGATAATTTAATATCTACCATAAGGCACCTTGTCTCAAGTTGTTTTAGAGAATTTGGCAGTATGTCCAACCGGCCTCACAACAGTAGACCACGTGTAACCACGCCAGCCCAGGACCTCCACATCTGTCTTCTACACCTGCGGTATCGTCTGAGATCAGCCAACCAGAGAACTGCTGAAACTGGGTTTGCACAACCAAAGAGTTTCTGCACAAACTGTCAAACATTCTCAGGGAAGCTCATCTGCATGTTTGTCGTCCTCACCAGGGTCTTCATAACCGACTTCAGTGGGCAAATGCTCTTCATAGATGAATCCCGGTTTCAAATGTACTGGGCAGACGTTGTGTGGGCGAGTGGTTTGCTGCTGTCAACGTTGTGAACAGAGTGCCCCATGGTATGGGCAGTCATAAACTAAAGATAACGAACACCTTTCCATTTTATCAATGACAATTTGAATACACAGAGATGCCGTGATGAGATCTTGAGGCCCTCACCTCATGCCATCACCTCATGTTTCAGTATGATAACGCAAGGCTCTTTACACAATAGACGTGTATGGCAACGTGTTCCAGTTCCCGCAAATATCCAGCAACTTCGCTCAGCCATTGAAGAGGAGTGGGACAACATTCCAACTCTATGCGAAGGAGATGTCGTGCTGCATTAGGCAAATGGTCACACCAGATACTGACTGGTTCTCTGATCCATGCTCCTAGCTTTTCTTTTTTAAGGCATCTGTGACTAACAGAT
Organism: Oncorhynchus mykiss; assembly: GCF_057628025.1. Classification (NCBI taxonomy): domain Eukaryota; kingdom Metazoa; phylum Chordata; class Actinopteri; order Salmoniformes; family Salmonidae; genus Oncorhynchus; species Oncorhynchus mykiss. The sequence goes on from NC_143029.1 coordinate 52,152,614, forward strand.
GCATATCTGTATTCCCAGTCATGTGAAATCCATTGATTAGGGCCTACATTAATTTGTTTGATTTTCTTATGAACTGTAACTCAGTAAAATCTTTGAATTTGTTATATTTTTGTTCAGTATATAAAACATTTGGGGTATTGAAAATCCTACCGAAAAAGCATATCTTCACATTGATCGTATTCTTATTATCAACGTTATATTTTGTTTGAACTATTACATACCTTGGACAACAACAGATGCAAACCAGTTGGAAGTCCAGTTCCTACTCTACTGTTGTAATAGGGAGTTCATGTTCCCCTGATCGGTTTCTGTGACTAATTTATTACCCAAAGCTTGAGATATATTGTTGTGCCCTGGCCAGCTCATTGACGTGTTCTGTTAGCTCGCTGCACCTCCAGGTCTTTGGGGCCTGTGATCTGTGTCCAAAGGCTGCCCAGTCTATAATGAGATTGGGCTCCAGGTACTGATTGTAAGGGAACCACCGAGTACAGGGAATGAGTCATGACTCGGCGACGTCTCTGCAAATAGGCAAACCTGGGAAGGTCAAGCTGCCTTTTGTCTTCCTCATCCACACACACTGCAGTGGTCTCATTTTAGTGTGTCTATCATTCTGAAATTTTAATGCTGATTCTACTTTGCCATTGCTGCTGTTTTAGTTAATCTCCAAGCTTCATTTTCATCAACGCTTCTGAAGACGGTTAATTCACAAAGCCAAATACAATTTCTCTGAATTACTCTGACGCATCCTTTTGTGGAGTCTTATGCGTAGGAATAACTCATGATGAATGTACATATCTCCTTCGTGACGGAATTATGCTGAACTTTTTTTCGATCAAGGCTGAACTTCATAGTCACTATTTTGAGTGCATTCTATTTACATTGTGTTTTCAGTTTGTTATGGTATGCACAATATAGTTGTAGCTTTATCAATTAATAGTTACATGATTTGTTGTGTGTTAGTGTTCTGTTTCTTCACTATTCTACAGTACCAGTCAAAAGTTTGGACACCTAATCATTCCAGGGTTTTTCTTTATTTGTACTATGTTCTACATCATCTCAACTATGAAATAAAAAATGGAATCATGTAGCAACCAAATCAAAATATATTTTATATTCTTCAAAGTAGCCACCCTTTGCCTTTATGATCGCTTTGCACACTTGGCATTCTCTCAACCAACTTCATGAGGTAGTCACCTGGAATGCATTTCAATTCAAAGTTCATTTGTGTTTTCTTTCCTTAATGCATTTTGAGCCAATCGGGTTGTTGTGACAAGGTAGGAGTGGTATACAGAAGATCGCCCTATTTGGTAAAAGACCAAGTCCATATTATGGCAAGAACAGTTCAAATAAGCAAAGATAAATGACAGTCCATTACTTTAAAACATAAAGGTGTCTATCTCAATCAAGTTTCTTCAAGTGCAGTCGCAAAAAACATCAAGCGCTATGATGAAACTCGCTCTCATGAGGACTGCCACAAGAAAGGAATACCCAGAGTTACCTCTGCTGCAGAGGATCAGTTAATTAGTTACCAGCCTATGATTGCAGCCCAAATAAATGCTTCAGAGTTAAAGTAACAGACATCAACATAAACTGTTCAGAGGAGACTGCGTGAATCAGGCCTTCATGGTCAAATTACAGCAAAGAAACCACTACTAAAGGACACAAATAATAAGAGACTTGCATGGACCAAGACACACGCAATGGACATTAGACCGGTGGAAATCTGTCCTTTGGTCTGATGAGCCCAAATTTGAGATTTTTTGTTCCAACTGCCATGTCGTTGCGAGACTGAGTATGTGAACGGATTATCTCTGCGTGTGTGGTGGTGCTTTGCTGATGACATGGAGTTATTTAGAATTCAAGGCACTCTTAACCAGCATGGCTACCACAGCATTATGCAGTGATACGCCATCCCATCTGGTTTGCGCTTAGTGGGACGATAATTTGTTTTTCAACAGGACAATGACCCAACACACCTCCAGGCTGTGTAAAGGATATTTTACCAAGAAGGAGAGTGATGGAGTGCTGCATCAGATGACCTGGCCTCCACAATCACCCAACCTCAACCCAATTTAGATTAGTTTGGAATGAGTTGGAATTGCAGAGTGAAGGAAAAACAGCCAACAAGTGCTCCGCATATGTGGGAACTCCTTCAAGACTGTTGGAAAAGCATTCCAGGTGTAGCTGGTTGAGAGAATGCCAGGAGTGTGCAAATATGTCAAGGCAAAGGGTGGCTGCTTTGAAGAATATAAAATATATTTTGATTTGTCGAGCACATTTTATTTTTGGTTACGACATGATTCCATGTGTTTCATAGTTTTGATGTCTTCACTATTGTTCTGCAATGTAAAAAATGAGAACCCTTCAATAAGTATGTGTCTGAACTTTTGACTGGCACTGTACATGGTAAGCTAGAAACACATTTAACACCAATGTTGGTTAAACCCTTGAAGTGACTACCATAGTACTGTAGACACCTTTTTCATAAGAATTATTCAATGTATTTAGTCTCTCTGCCTAGCTGATTGTCAGGGGTGGGTGTAGTGCTTTCAATATAAACAAGATGTATTGATTTATCAATCATTGGGCTTATTTTCATCTCTGGAAATGGCAGAAAAATGTATGACCTTTTATTAAATGTATTTTACCACTTGTGGTTTGTAGTGTACCACCAATATTGTTTTCCACTTTCACCCACATTCTCTCTTGCAATTGTCCTGCCCTTCAGAATTCATGTAGATCAACTGGTACTTGTGAAATGATTCAATGTTCCTTTTGATACTGTACACTTTTTACTACTAAGCTATCTGGAATTTAAGGTAATACGGAGAATAATTTTGCAATTTGATTATACATTTTATGTCCCCTTGAAGTATAAAAAAATAGTAAAATGTTTTATTGGCCTTACTGCTATTAGCCCATACAAATGCATCGAACAGCCCCCCCCAAAAAATCTAAAACAATCAGAAGTTTGTCCTGTATCTGAGAGACAGTGTAGTCAGACCTCTACTTTTTCCACAATTTGTTACTTTTTTAAAAAAATGGATTAAATTGTTTTCAATTTCCGAACAATTTCCCATAATGACAAAGCAAAAACCATTTAATATACTTTGCTCTGTTCATCTTTCTCTTGATCCTGACTAGTCTCCTGCTTTTCCCTGCTGCTGGAAAAGCATCCACACAGCATGTTGCTGCCACCATGCTTTACCGTAGGATGGGTGTCAGGTTTCCTCCAGAAGTGTCGCTTGGCATTCAGTCTAAAGAGTCAAATCTTGGGTTCATCAAACCAGATAATATTGTTTCTCATGGTCTGAGTCCTTTAGGTGCCTTTTGGCAAACTCCAGAGGGCTGTCATGTGCCTTTTACTGAGGAGTGGCTTCCATCTGGCCACTCTACTTTACTTTAAAAGCCTGATTTGGTTGAGTGGTGCTGCAGAGATAGTTGTCCTTCTGGAACTTTCTCCCATCTCCAGAGGAACTCCAGGATTTCTGGCAGAGAAGGGCCTTGGTCAGGGAGGTGACCAAGAACCCAATGGTGTTCTTGGTCACCTCCCTGACCAAGGCTCTTCTCCCTCGATTTGCTCAGTTTGGCTGTGCGGACAGCTTTAGGACGAGTTTTGGTTGTTCCAAACTTCTTCCATGTAAGAATAATAGAGGCCACTATCTTCTTGGAGACCTTCAATGCTGTATAAATGCTTTGGTAACCTTTCCCAGATCTGTACCTCGACATTATCCTGTCTCGGAGCTCTAAGGACAGTTCCTTCGACCTCATGGCTTGGTTTTACCTCTGACATCAAATTGTATTTGTCACATGCACCTAATACAACAGGTGTAGACCTTACAGACCTTACAGTTAACAAAAGACCCCCACAAAAGTAAGATAAGAATAACAAATAATTAAAGAATAGCTGTAAATAACAATAGCGGGGCTATATACAGGTGTTACCTGTACAGAGTCTATGTTCGGGGGCACCGGTGTTGAGGTAATATGTACATGTAGTTATTAAAGTGACTATGCATAGATAACAGAGTAGCAGCAGTGTAGAAGAGGGGGGTGGGGGCAATGCAAATAGTCTGGGTAGCCATTTGATTAGATGTTTAGGAGTCTAATTGCTTGAGGGTAGATGCGGTTTAGAAGCCTCTTGGACCTAGACTTGGCGCTCCGGTACCGCTTGCTGTGCGGTAGCAGAGAGAACAGTATGACACAGGTGGCTGGAGTGTTTTATCATTTTTAGGTTCTTCCTCTGACACAGCCTGGTATAGGGGTCCTGGATGGCAGGAAGCTTGGCCTGGTGATTTACTGGGCCTTACGCACTACCCTCTGTGTAGTGCCTTGCGGTCGCAGGCTGAGCAGTTGCCATACCATGCAGTGATGCAACCCGTCAGGATGCTCTCAATGGTGTTGCTGTAAAACCTTTTGAGGATCTGCGGACCCATGGCAAATATATGCTCAGATAATCGCATTGTATTCTTTCGCAGTAAATCCTTTTTTAAATCTGATTCTAGGCTTTCGATACATGTGAGACACTTGTATTTTCATGAATGTTTAATATGACTATTTAAGTAGCGATCACCGTATGTTGTGGAATTTCAGCCCGCTAACGGGTTCCGTGCGCAGAGAGGTTAAAGTAATGGACTGTTTCTCTTTGCTTTTTTTTTAGCTATTATTTTACCAAATAGGGACATTTTTTGTACACCACCCCTACCTTGTCACAACACAACTGATTGGCTCAAACGCATTTGAAGGAATAAAATTCCACAAATGATCTTTTAACAAGGCACACCTGTTAGTTGAAATGCTTTCCAGGTGACTGCCTCTTGAAGCTTGTTGAGAGAATGCCAAAAGTGTGCAAAGAGGTCGTAAAGGCAAAGGGTGGCTACTTTGAAGAATGTCAAATATATTTTGATTTGTGTTACACTTTTTTGGTTACTACATGATTCCATATGTGTTATTTCATAGTTTTGATGTCTTCACTATTATAATGCAATGTAGAAAATAGTACAAATAAAGAAAACCCCTTGAATGAGTAGGTGTCCAATCTTGACGTGTGTGTGAAAGAAAAGCACCTTTTTTTGGTTCATTAAAATAACATCAAATTGATCAGAAATACAGTTTAGACTTTGTTGTAAATGACTTGTTGCTGGAAACGGCAGGTTCTTTTTTGGAATATCTGCATAGGTATACAGAGGCCCATTATCAGCAACCATCACTCCTGTGTTCCAATGGCACGTTGTTAGCTAATCCAAGTGTATCATTTTAAAAGGCTAATGGCCAGAAACTGGAAGTTACATTAAATGGTAACCGCAAAACACCAGTCTCAACGTCAACAGTGAAGAGGCGACTCCGGAATGCTGGCCTTTTAGGCAGAGTTCCTCTGTCCAATGTCTGTGTTCTTTTGCCAGATCTTCAGTTTCTTGGCAATTTCTTGCATGGAATAGCCTTCATTTCTCAGAACAAGAATAGACTGACAAGTTTCAGAAGGAAGTGCTTTGTTTCTGGCCATTTTGAGCCTGTAATCGAACCCACAAATGCTGATGCTCCAGATACTCAACTAGTCTAAAGAAGGCCAGTTTTATTGCTTCTTTAATCAGAACAACAGTTTTTAGCTGTGCTAACATAATTGCAAAAGGGTTTTCTAATGATCAATTAGCCTTTTAAAATTATAAACGTGGATTAGCTAACACAACGTGCCATTGGAACACAGGAGTGATGGTGGCTGATAATGGTCATCTGTACGCCTATGTGATCTACCGTTTCCAGCTACAATAGTAATTTACAAGATAATCAATGTCTACACTGTATTTCTGATCAATTTGGTGTTATTTTAATGAACAAAAATTGTGCTTCTAAGTGACCCCAAACTTGAACGGTAGTGTATGTATATGAGAACAAAACATAAATGCGACATGCAACAATTTGTAATATTTGACTTAGTTACAGTTAAGGAAATCGGTCAATTTTAAATGAATTCATTAGGCCATAATCTATGGATTTCACAGGACTAGGCAGGGGTGCTGCCATGGGTGAGCATAGGCACACCCACATGGGAGCCAGGCCCAGCCAATCAGAATTAGTTTTTCCCACAAAAGGGCTTTATTGCAGACAGAAATACTCAAAATGAGAGAAATAAGCTTTTTGTGCATATGGAAAATTGCTAGTATTTGTATTTATTTCAGCTCATGAAACATGGGGACGAACAATACGTGGCGTGGCGGTTTTTATGTTTTGTCCAGTGTACTTCCATAAATTTCTTTCAACTGGTACCAGGGGACGTTCAGACGAGTCTTGAGGCCTATGGGCGTCTTGGAGCAAAACAACCGACATATTCGTGTCAGTGAGGGTCATCTTTGCACAGAGGGCAGTCCCTCCAGGATTCTGCGTTTCTGTGATTCATTGCAAAGTCAACACATGATGCAGTAATTTGCAATTTTGACCAATTCCCACACCTTTTGCGCATACAAGGGTCCAATCAAAAGTGGGTTTGTAATTTTTTTTTTTACCAAGTACTGCACTGTTACCGTGGAAAATGGCCCAATCCAACCACACGTCAACAGGTTTTTTCTTATTTTTTTCCCTCTCTCCTCCCTGGCCTGTCAGCATATTCGCGTGCCAAGATGGGTGATTGTTGATGGCTGACGGGCAGTATAATGAACAGAAATCAATCTCATTTGCCAACAAAGATAACAGCTAACGACCGTGCGAAACAATTTCCAAATGTTTTTGTTTTTTTTGTTGACGATAAAGTCACTTCGAATCAGCAGAGCATATGAGAATGTCAGAACAGTTCCCACAGCTGCGGCAGATCACCATGACTGAACTGGTAGCAGGGAAGACTGTGGCAAGCTGTTTTAGCTGTCTTTGCTGTTTTAAACTCTCTAATACTTATCATGAAAGCACAATTTTTTAAATACATGGAATAGTAAATATCAACAATTCTCTATTTTTACGTTTTCTCTTCATCTCCCTTACAACCCTTTCAGAAAAAGTCTTCAAAATTCTTGCTTGTGATAACTTATTAGAAAGAAATACTGATCCTCAAATTGAAAGAGATTGATCAGCTTTGAATCTGTTAAGAGATGCATCCTGTGTTGATGGCAAGCCAGATGGAGAGGTGTGAATGGATTTTGACAGATGTTTAAAGGAAAATAACCAAAATTCAGCACTTTAGATGTTCTAATTGTTTTTCTATTATGTATTCTGCTTAAAGTCGTCCTCAAACTGAGCACATGACTTTTATTGCTTTATATGAAATGTATAGCAGAGTTTCAGAAAAGTTTATGCTTTTTTTTTTGGCTGTAGAAATCACAAATGTTGCTAAATCTTGGAGGGATACGGGTCATATTAGTGTGTAGCTCATACTGTTCGGATGCTGCATAAAAAAGTTGGCAGATCAGCTGTACCAACTTCAGATGAATCCCAAGTTGTGGTGGTCATAGAGCAAAATGGAGAACACTCTCGTTTGCGTGAGTCATCTTTCCATAGAGGGGTTATAAAAGTCTGTAGTCCAAAACTGTTTGGACGATTTTCTGAGACCGATTTTTGGGATGTCTCATTGTCTGACAAACTGCTCTAGCTCTATCAACTTTCACCACAGATGCGGAAGTGTGACATGTGGATCCAATGCAAAAAAAACAAAAAAAAAACATCTAGCTGAAACTTACAGATCTTTTTTTATTATGGTTCTTCGATTCAACCTTAGGGGGTTAAAAGGAAAAGTATTTAAACTCAAGTTGAACAAAATGGATACTAGACGGTGACAGTCCACCAATAGTCTTAAGATATATCCTCATAATAAACAGCACCCACATTTCACATAAGTGATGTCTTCCTCTGTACCCCAATGCATATATTATTTCAATCAATGAATGTATTAAACTTGAATATAAACTGTAGTTTAAATTTTTTTTTGTCTTCAAGCATTAGTTTGTCCAAAAACATGCTTGACTCATCTCTTGCCCAGTGACTCCTGCACAGGCAATGACCTAACATCACACTCAACCCTCTGTCACCAAATAGGCTGTACACCCTGCAGTTTCCTCTGAAACCTGCCCACCTTGTCTTTGGACGTGTTGATGCAGGCGTTGTGCTTGTTGCTCTGCAGGTGGTGCCAGTACTTGAGCAGTTCGTTGGGGTGAAACTGGTGGGAGGTTATGAGGTGGCTATACTTGCAGCTGGAGTAGGACACCCGCCAGTGGTTGAACAGGAACTCATTAGGCGGCGGCGTGGGTTCGATCCGCAGCTTGGCCAGGCAGATGCCCACGTAAACGTCCTCCAGATGCAGCCTGCGGATACCCAGGGAGGCCCTGTATATCTTTCCAGCCAGGTCCCCTGAGAACACATAGCCCGTTCCTGAGCAGAAAGTAGGGTACACCTCACTGGGGTACAGCTCGGAGGGCATGTACCACTTGCTATTCTTGTTCCTGTTGGGTGCATAGCCCCTCATCAGGTAGCCCGTAATATAGTCCCGTTTGGGGTGCATCTCTGGCTGGAGCAGCTTGTGCACGAGATACTCTGTGTTGACAAACATGTCACTGTCTGTCTTCATGACATAGTTGGTGCCCGGGCAGTGCGTGGACACCCAGTGCATGCCCATCAGGGTTTTTATAGTCAGGTTGTTGTAAGTGTCCATGTAATCCTGCTGGATGATGTCACGGTGCCTCCGGCTCTCGGCCTCCAGGCTGCTCTGCTGCAGGCGGCCCACCCTGCCCTCCTTTACGCCTAACAGGAAGAGCCTAACAAAGCTTAGGCCCGGGACCATGCTCTCGTTCCCCCAGGTCTGCCGAATGGTCTCCCTGGCTTCCACCTGATTGGCCTCCGTGGCTATCAGCAGCACCAGGAAGGGCTCTGGGTTGCCCTCCCGGCACTTGTCGGGCTCATTGATGATGTAAGGGTATGGCTCTGAGGTCAGCAGGCCCCTTAGCCCGACTTCCCCACTCAAGCTAGCATTAGCCGCCACTGAGTTCTCCAGTCCCGTAATCCCCTGTGGAAAGGAGAAGTCCTGAGGGGAACTGAGGTTGGCATTTCTTTCCGGAGGCGAAGGGGGAACCAGTGCGTCCCTCCATAGATTCTGTGATGAGCTGTGATTCCCTTTTTCTTTGGTAGAGTGTAGTCCTCTTTCGGTGTAAGCCACTAGGTGCTCCCTCTGCCATGTTGGCCCCCTGAGGCCCGGCAGCCAGTCTTGATGGCCCAGGATGATCAGGAGCGAGAGGAGAGACAGTAGGCCAGCGACATGCGTGTAGCAGTGGCGCCTCCTCCACTGCATGGTGTCTGTGTACCACCTCACGTGGGCAGTCGTAACACACTCGGTCAGGTCAGGCGTATGCTGTGTGCGATATTGTTGATGAACCAAGTAATTAGTCCGGAGGTGGTGCATGTATTGAACCGTAACATTCAAGTCACTTTGAATTGTTGGTCTGTTGTCAAACCTGCCCATATGTTTCAACCAGGTTCATGCGGTCTTCAGCAGAGGCCAACGTTTTTATCTAGGAGAAAAACAACAGTGAAAATGTTAGCACAAGTTAAAACCATCAAACGCTTTGTCTAGGGTGCCTGAGGGATTGTAGTGGTGTGATAACATAAAATACATTTAAAATAGCATTCAGACCCTTTACTCAGTACTTTGTTGAAGCACCTTTTGGCATCGATTACAGCCTCGAGTCTTCTTGGGTATGACGCTGCAAGTTTGGCTTGGTCAGGCTCCCGAGGCACAGAGCGCACCGCTCACGAGCATACTACTCGCCAATGTCCAGTCCCTTGACTACAAGGTTGATGAAATCCGAGCAAGGGTAGCATTCCAGAGAGACATAAGAGACTAACGTTCTTTGCTTCAAGGAAACATGGCTCACTCGAGACACACTATCGGAGTCGGTACAGCCACCTGGTTTCTTCATGCATCTCGCCGACAAAGGAGCATCTTTCTGGTAAGAAGAGGGACGGGGGTGTATGCCTTATGATTAACGAGACATGGTGTGATTATAACAACATACAGGAACTCAAGTCCTTCTGTTAACCTGACTTAGAATTCCTCACAATCAAATGTTGACCGCATTATCTACCAAGAGAATCCTCTTCGATTATAATCACAGCCGCATATATTCCACCCCCCCAAGCAGGCACATCGATGGCCCTAAATAAACTTTATTTGACTCTATGTAAACTGGAAACCACATATCCTGAGGCTGCATTCATTGTAGCTGGGGATTTTAACAAGGCTAATCTGAAAACAAGACTCCCTAAATTCTATCAGCATATCGATTGTGCTACCAGGGCTGGTAAAACCCTGGATCATTGTTATTCTAACTTCCGCAATGCATATAAGGCCCTCCCCCGCCCTCCTTTTGGAAAAGCTGACCACGACTCCATTTTGTTGCTCCCTGCCTATAGACAGAGACTAAAACAGGAAGTTCCCGCGCTCAGGTCTGTTCAACGCTGGTCCGACCAATCTGATTCCACGCTTCAAGATTGCTTCGATCACGTGGATTGGGATATGTTCCGCATTGCGTCAAACAACAACATTGATGAATACGCTGATTTGGTGAGCGAGTTTATTAGCAAGTGCATCGGCGACGTCGTACCCACAGCAACTATTAAAACATTCCCAAACCAGAAACTGTGGATTGATGGCAGCATTTGCGCGAAACTGAAAGCGTGAACCTCTGCTTTTAACCAGGGCAAGGTGACCGGAAACATGACCGAATACAGTGTAGCTATTCCCTCCGTAAGGCAATCAAACAAGTTAAGCATCCATGTAGAGACAAAGTAGAGTCGCAATTCAACGGCTCAGACACGAGGTATGTGGCAGGGACTCAGTCAATCACAGATTACAAAAAGAAAACCAGCCCCGTCGCGGACCAGGATGTCTTGCTCCCAGACAGACTAAACTTCTTTGCTCGCTTTGAGGACAATACAGTGCCACTTACACTGCCCGCTACCAAAACCTGCGGACTCTCCTTCACTGCAGCCGATGTGAGTAAAACATTTAAACGTGTTAATGTTGTAAAAGACTATTGAAGCTGGAAACGGCTGATTTTGTTTTAATGGAATATCTACATAGGCCCATTATCAGCCACCATCACTCCTGTGTTCCAATGGCACGTTAAGTTAGCTAATCCAAGTTTATAATTTTAAAAGGCTAATTGATCATTTAGAAAGCCCTTTTTGCAATTATGTTAGCACAGCTGAAAACTGTTCTGATTTAAAAAAGCAAGAAAACTGTCCGCCTTTAGACTAGTTGAGTATCTGGAGCATCAGCATTTGTGGGTTCGATTACAGGCTCAAAATGGTACTTTCTTCTGAACCTCGTACTTTCTTCTGAACCTCGTCAGTCTATTCTTGTTCTGAGAAATGAAGGCTATTCCATGCGAGAAATTGCCAAGAAACTGAAGATCTCGTACAACGCTGTGTACTACTCCCTTCACAGAACAGCGCAAACTGACCCTAACCAGAATCGAAGGAGTGGGAGGCCCCAGGGCACAACTGAGCAAGAGGACAAGTACATTAGTGTCTAGTTTGAGAAACAGACGCCTCACAAGTCCTCAACTGGCAGCTTCATTAAATAGTACCCGCAAAACACCAGTCTCAACGTCAACAATGAAGAGCCGACTCTGGGATGCTGGCCTTCTAGGCAGAGTTGCAAAGAAACAGCTATATCTCAGACTGGCCAATAAGAAGAAAATATTAAGATAGGCAAAAGAACAGACACTGGACAGAGGAACTCTGCCTAGAAGGCCAGCGTCCCGTTACACAATAGTTAGTGGCACCCTTCTCTTTTAGCGCCTCTCTCCCTAATATTGACACCCACTTTCGACTGGTACTGTATGTGTTACAATTTACATAAAAAAAGGACTACTAATGTTGCTTTGCATGTGAGTCATGCAAGTCTAACTGGAGCCAGTTACTTTTGAAGAAAATAAACAACATTACTCTTAATGACATGCCACAGGATCTATTATACTTGTATTTACATTTGTATCAGTTTTTTAAACCCTCACTTTTAGATGTGTTATAAAGAGGAAACCAACATCCTGTTAGAGTGACTTCTTAGCAAATCTTCTCTCTTAAATTGAGGGCTATTTGTGCCTTTCCTTGTAAGGAACCGCCCTTGTGCATGATTAAGGTTACTATCTAATATATGGGTGGACTAAATAAGTTAACTATGAAGATCTATGTCCTCAATCGCTCCTTTAAACAATTGGAGGAATTGATACTTGGATAAGGTGTAAGCAAGAAGTGGGCACATTTGGCACAGCAACCCAAGCGAACTGAAAAAGTATGTTTAATTTAGATTGCTGTGAAAGCACTGCACTGTTTTCACATTTTTGGGCAACTAGTCCCCTGGAGTGGTGTGGGTTCTCTCACATTCGACTGGATTACATGCCGCTCTCTTAAAATACCCCCCCCAGACAAAGGGTTGTTTGTGAGAGCGCACAAAAGGTGCTAAAAAGCCAAATCCCTCATGTAGGCATCCTCTGGAATGCAAAGAAACATTAAACACACACACACACACACACCCCAATGTGTTCTCAGGTTCTAAACAAAAACGAGCTCTCAAAGCTATATATTCCTTCCTAGCAGCCAGCACCTGTGCAGTGTGTACATGGCAGCTTTTACTACCAATACGCTCTTGTAAGAGCATGTGTGTGTTTTTGAGCTGTAATTGAGCACGCCGGACCAGAAGACATACCTGTTCCCCCAGTTCAAGTCGTTTCAGGGCAGGGCGGAGGGCTTGCTCCCCTCATCTCTCATCTACTAGGGCACAACAACCTGCCCATGACTCTGCCCAGTGCTGCTGCCAGCTTCAATGGTTTATCTATTTCTTCCTGTCCACCACACACCTTGGCTCACCTCTCAGCTCCATCTCACGGTTACCGTTTTATCGCTGCTTTTCTCTCTGTGTGGGGCGGCCCAATCATGGTGCGACTGCTTCTATGGATCCCGCTTTGGACGGTGTCGTTCCTTCTCTGCCATGTTTTTCAATGCCTTTTGCTGCGAACGCACCCACACGCGCAGAGCGATCCCTCCCTTGGTTTTAAATATGACTCATTGTCAAATTCACTCGGGCACACTGGCTCTTGGTGCCTGTGTGTGTGTGTGTGTGTAGAGCACCCGAGCTACATTCTCTTCATCCACAGTGCTCTCTGTGTCGCTTATGTCTCTTCTGCCCCCACACGCTTCCCCTCTATCAACCTCCCTCGCTCCCTATCTCTCTTGCTGTGCTATCGCTCTGTCGCATCTGCTCTAGCTGGTGGGGGCTACTGAGAGGGGCAGGGCTGTTTTCTCTATATGGTCTGATGGATAGTTGCAGGCTTGGTGACAATATGCTAGTGTTGTCACGATACCAGATTTTAGTGTTGCACGGTATACCGGTACCACTGTAATGTCACGGTACCAAAACGCCATGTTTACTTATAATACCAACATTTTAGAATACCGTAGTACCGTGTCTTAAATACTACCGACTTTTTCAGTCCTACCAATCTAAAAAATCTGCTGGCGCCTGTTATAAAATGTTTATGAAGTCTGTTTTGTTTCAATTCAGTTGAATTTAATAAGCAACAGCCACTAGTCTCTTGTATGCACAGGTCCAATATCCACTTCACTTTCATGCGCATATCATGTGTGGCAGCTGTAATCAGCCAGCTGCATCCCCTACATGCCCTTACCTGCTTTTCTCCGTCCTCTCTTCACGTGCGTCTATTCCTCCGTCAGTTTTAGAAATATATAATTTAGCCGTGATGGCGAGCATGGATGCAGTCCCTGATGAGTCTTCTGTTAGATTTGTTACATTTGTTACATTGAATCATTATCACTTGTTATAACCGAGAGTACAGACTAGACTTTGAAAGTTCACTGTCATGCAGCCTCAGCTGCAGTGTCAGCGAGGGAACATAGAGCACCACTTCGTGACAGGCATCCTTACAGCAAAGATAAATGTTTTTTTGTCTCTAGCCTAAACGGTTAAAAAAAATATGACCCATTTTTACTGGATGTGCCTTTTTTTTCCCTTTTTAATCGGGATTCACGCACATTTTATATACGGGCCATTTTAAACTAGTCCCGTGTCGCTATTTATTGGTTTGATTACAAATGTTATGTAAATATGAAAAATATTTTGGCTGGTAAAAAATAACCTCAGTGGCTGGTAGATTTGATTTTTTTTTTTCTGCCACAGTGGCTGGGGGACCAAAAATGTAATTTTAGGCCCTGGTTTGGATCATTACAATTTTTTTAATGTACCGAAGAAAAATAAAGTATCCCTTTACATTTCTCGTTGAGAGCATGGCTCTTCTGTGGCTTGTTGTGCAGGCCTATGACTGGCATTCCAGTCAGGCCAGTGTTGATGTAGTTTAAGCAGCTTGACTTCCACAGACTATCCCAGCAAAGCTGCTGATTCACTAATCTGTCTGTGAGGCCAGTAGATCATGAATAGGAAAGAGAAGACAGTGGGAAAGAAACTAGATGCGAGGGAGATTAAGGGACAAGAGCTCTAGAGGGATAGACCAAAAACCTTTGCAGGGGCAGAGGCCCCCCATACAGGTTTACTAACTTTTTGACTGGACTGGAGGACTATTGGCCTAGTATTGACTGATTTTGAGAGTTAGGGTGACCAATGTCATTAAGAATTGGCACCAAAGAAGTACAGACCTACATAGAAATGGTTACTTATATTTTCCACATACTTGGAGAATCATACTTGAATACTCCTCGCATCCTTCCTCATCCTCAAACCCCATTGGATGACAGTCACACGTCCCTCCACTCTTACCACCTCCAATGGATTTTGGAGAGAGAGGACGCGAGGGATTTGCAATTGAAATTCTCCCTTGGACTAGATGGACAAAATTTGTATTAAACCGCCCCTCTAACTCAATCCTTTATTGGTGGACGCTGTGCGCTATGTGGACAGCTAAATTAATCTGATAAAATATTCACAGTTCATTATTTTGACAATACAACACAGGCTTGCATAATTTATTGCATAAGAACTTTAATGTACCGCAATAATACATTTAAAAAACAGCCCATGGGCCCGGGATTTTCATTGCATTCTCTTGACTCTGCCCTGAACTATTGAATCATATCTGTCATCTACAACTCAAGTCTGTGCTGCTGCTCATGGAGTTAACTGACAAATCTGCAGGAAGCCGACGCATTGAGTTCTGAGTAAAATGATATGAAAACATATCTATCTATATAACTCCGAACTCTGCGTCTCTGTACAGATGGCTCTGGTCACAGCAGTTTTCCCTACCATTCAATCTGCCACCTACCTGTGTTGGAAAATAATCTATGGGAAACACTGGGTCAACTGGTGACTCTTCATGAAGTTCTGTGGACCGTGTGCCATACATCTCCAATAAAATAAGAGACTAAAGATTTATTCAACCTACTAGTAGAAATCCAACAGGAACCAATGTGTCATAGCAACATTGCCAGTATTTCAGGGAGTGCTTCAGGGTGGAGTTTCTCCTAGGTTCTAATCTAGGATCAGCTTCCCTTCCCCCAATCCTAACCTGAACCATTAGGGGGAAATGCAAAACTGACCCAAGATCAGTGTCTAGAGGCAACTTCATCGCGTTCCTAAATTAATATGTATGCCACCGAGGTTCTGGAAAATGGTTCCTCTTTTTTTCTGTACTGAGCAAATTTCAGGTCTGCTGAGTGCAAACTTGAACTTTTAAAATTCTGTGGAACTTCCAGCATGTGTTTACTGTGAACACTGAGGCTGTACCCACTTTGAGTTTCAGACAGTGGTCAAATAGGCTTCTGTGGATGATCATAATGTAGACCTACCAGAGTGGCCTACCATCAAAAACAAAAGGCATCCCATAACATTTGAACATGGAAATGGCTGTTCTATCATGCAGTGTAAAATGTAGGCTTATATTCCACGAGACTTTTGTGGAAAAAACATGCAGGACTTGACATTAACCTGTTTATCCACTTGACCTTCAGACAAGAAGGTGACTGAAAATGTTTGAGAAGAAAAGAAACCACTTTAAAAATAAAATGCATTATTATTCCCATACCATTTATTACAGAGAATTGGATCAATTATGCTACCCTCTGCCGTATTGGCTACGTAGATTAGTCAAGCTTGTCTCAAAATACAACAGTCCTACGTGTCAATACAATAGAATCAGACTCAGATGCGTTCTGCCTACAACAAAATAATTTGCATAGTTTTGCATACTAATAAGTCTTGGATAGTTTGTTTTGGTATGTTGCATTAAAAGTTGATAATGTTGATTTGATCACAATTTCCACCATAAAAAAATCATTGAGTGTTAACTAAGGGGGGGGGGGGGGTTAGTGGGTTAGTGATATAACCACTGGTTTGAGTCCCAGGCTCTGGCCGGATCGACAGTATTGAGAGCTCTGACAGTATCGACACTTAGAAACAACCCCCTGTAGATGTTTCTACAGCTCTTCTTTGAAGCCGAGCTCTGGGACTGTCATTAGATGATGAATTACCACTAGACCTTAGAGAGGGTGTGACCCTTGATACACTCCCATCAGACTAGATGCACACCCCTTCCAAGGGGAATCGGCCTGAGGGAGGAGGGAGCAACAGTCATCATACACAACACTGAGGCTCTTGATATGGACAATATATACAGTGCAATTGGAAAGTATTCAGATCCCTTCTCTTGTTCAACATTTTGTTACGTTACAGCCTTATTCTAAGTCTACACACAATAACCCATGATGACAAATCGAAAATAGGTTTTAGAGATGTTTGCAAATTTAGTAAAAATGATAAACCGATATCTTATTTACTTAAGTATTCAGGCCCTTTGCTATGAGACTTGAAATTGAGCTCCGGTGCATCCTGATCATATTTGGGATGTTTCTTCAACTTGATTGGAGTCCACCTATGGTCAATTTAAATTGATTAAACATGATTTGGAAAGGCACACACACCTGTCTATATAATGCCCAACAATTGACAGTGCATGTCAGAGCAAAAACCAAGCCATGAGGTCAAAGGGATTGTCCGTAGAGCTCCAAGACAGGCAGCGATGCACCCATCCCGTTAGGTCAAAGGGATTGTCTGTAGAGCTCCAAGACAGGCAGGGATGCACCCATCCCGTTAGCGGGATCATTTACGTCAACATCAGCTGGAATGTAGCACGCCAAATTAAAATGTAATTTTCATGAAATCACAAGTGCAATATAGCAAAACACAGTTTAGCTTGTTGTTAATCCACCTGGCATGTCAGATTTCAATAAAGCTTTTCGGCGAAAGCTATCCAAGCGTTTATGTAAGAACATCTCTCTCAGTAGACAAAATACACTGCTCAAAAAAATAAAACAACACAATGTAACTCCAAGTCAATCACACTTCTGTGAAATCAAACTGTCCACTTAGGAAGCAACACTGATTGACAATACATTTCACATGCTGTTGTGCAAATGGAATAGACAACAGGTGGAAATTATAGGCAATTAGCAAGACACTCCCAATAAAGGAGTGGTCCTGCAGGTGGTGACCACAGACCACTTCTCAGTTCCTATGCTTCCTGGCTGATGTTTTGGTCACTTTTTGAATGCTGGCGGTGCTTTCACTCTAGTGGTAGCATGAGACGGAGTCTACAACCCACACAAGTGGCTCAGGTAGTGCAGCTCATCCAGGATGGGACATCAATGCGAGCTGTGGCAAGAAGGTTTGCTGTGTCTGTCAGCGTAGTGTCCAGAGCATGGAGGCGCTACCAGGAGATAGGCCAGTACATCAAGAGACGTGGAGGAGGCCGTAGGAGGGCAACAACCCAGCAGCAGGACCGCTACCTCCGCCTTTGTGCAAGGAGGAGCAGGAGGAGCACTGCCATAGCCCTGCAAAATGACCTCCAGCAGGCCACAAATGTGTCTGCTCAAACGGTCAGAAACAGACACCCATGAGGGTGGTATGAGGGCCCGACGTCCACAGGTGGGGGTTGTGCTTACAGCCCAACACCGTGCAGGACGTTTGGCATTTGCCAGAGAACACCAAGATTGGCAAATTCGCCACTGGCGCCCTGTGCTCTTCACAGATGAAAGCAGGTTCACACTGAGCACATGTGACAGATGTGAAAGTCTGGAGACGCCGTGGAGAACGTTCTGCTGCCTGCAACATCCTCCAGCATGACCGGTTTGGCGGTGGGTCAGTCATGGTGTGGGGTGGCATTTCTTTGGGGGGCCGCACAGCCCTCCATGTGCTCGCCAGAGGTAGCTTGACTGCCATTAGGTACCGAGATGAGATCCTCCGACCCCTTGTGAGACCATATGCTGGTGCGGTTGGCCCTGGGTTCATCCTAATGCAAGACAATGCTAGACCTCATGTGGCTGGAGTGTGTCAGCAGCTCCTACAAGAGGAAGGCATTGACGCTATGGACTGGCCCGCCCGTTCCCCAGACCTGAATCCAATTGAGCACATCTGGGACATCATGTCTCGCTCCATCCACCAACGCCACGTTGCACCACAGACTGTCCAGGAGTTGGCGGATGCTTTTAGTCCAGGTCTGGGAGGAGATCCCTCAGGAGACCATCCGCCACCTCATCAGGAGCATGCCCAGGCGTTGTAGGGAGGTCATACAGGCACGTGGAGGCCACACACAGTACTGAGCCTCATTTTGACTTGTTTTAAGGATTTTACATCAAAGTTGGATCAGCCTGTAGTGTGGTTTTACACTTTAATTTTGAGTGTCACTCCAAATCCAGACCTCCATGGGTTGATAAATTTGATTTCCATTGATTTTTGTGTGATTTTGTTGTCAGCACATTCAACTATGTAAAGAAAAAAGTATTTAATAAGAATATTTCATTCATTCAGATCTAGGATGTGTTATTTTATAGCAGTGTATTACAAACAGCTAGCCGCCAAGTAGATTGGTCACAAAAGTCAGAAAAGCAATAAATTAAATCGCTTACCTTTGATCTTCGAATGTTTGCACTCACGAGACTCCCAGTTACACAATAATTGTTCCTTTTGTTCCATAAAATGTATTTTTATATCCAAAATACCTCCATTTGTTTGGCGCGTTTTCAGAAATCCACAGGCTTGAGCGGTCACGACATCGCAGATGAAAATTCCAAATACACAGCCAAAAACTCTGGGGACACACTGACGCGATGTGATCTTTCTCGCTCATTTTTCAAAATAAAAGCCTGAAACTGTCTATAGACTGTTCACAACATGGGTAAGCCATAGGAAAATGAATATGGTTGATATCCCTTTAAATGGAGGGAAGGCATTCAAAGGAACATGGAGCTTTCAAAAGAGGCCACTTCCTGGTTGAATTTTCCTCAGGTTTTCGTCTGCAATATCAGTTCTGTTATACTCACAGACAATATTTTGACAGTTTTGGAAACTTTAGAGTTTTCTATCCTAATCTGACAATTATATGCATATTCTAGATTCTGGACCTGAGAAATTGGCAGTTAAATTTGGGTACGTTTTTCATCAAAATCTAAATACTGCCCCCTACACTCAACAGGTTAAAGGTGTTTCAACAAAGTACTGAGTAATGGGTCTGAATACTTATGTAAATGTGATATTAAATTTGCTAACATTTCTAAACACGTTTTTTCTTTTGTCATTATGGGGTATTGTGTGTAGATTAATGAGGGGGAAAACGATTTAATCCATTTAGAATAAGGCTGTAACGTAACAAAATATGGAAAAAGTCTAGGTCTGAATACTTTCCAAATACATTGTAAATATGTTGTAGACGAGTTCGAGTTGGATGAACTTGCATACCCTATGCCAATATGTAGGGTTGGCTTTTCATTCATCAGGCTGTAGGTTGACCGTTGTGTTTTTGTTTGTGTTTCAGGAGGGAGCGTCTGCCAGGAAGGCCCAGACACCAGCACTGCAGCCCGTTCCCAGACCAGGTATGTATATCTGTCACCACCAAAGCAGGTGACATGAAAACATTGTGTTAATGTAGGCCTTTTGTAGACACAGCTTTCCCAGTCATTCAAAACCCCTGTATCAGCAGTCACCACCAACCCTGGCCCAAAAAGTAACTTTTAGAGCTGGGTTGCAATAAAACTCTGCACGTCATGTTGAACCCCCCGCGGTGTGCATGGTTTCATTACAGCACAGTACTCAAACACCTGATTCAAGACCTTTATTGGTTGAATCTCGTGTGTTTTTAATGGGCAGGCCTGCAGACCCTGTTACTCTCAAGGACTAGAATTAGTGGTTGATTCTACAGTCGTGGCCAAAAGTTGAGAATGACACATTAATTTTCACAAAGTCTGCTGCCTCAGTTTGTAGGATGGCAATTTGCATATACTCCAGAATGTTATGAAGAGTGATCAGATGAATTGCAATTATAATTGCAAAGTCCCTCTTTGCCATGCAAATGAACTGAATCCCCCAAAAACATTTCCACTGCATTTCAGCCCTGCCACAAAAGGACCAGCTGACATCATGTCAGTGATTCTCTCGTTAACACAGGTGTGAATGTTGACAAGGACAGGGCTGGAGATCACTCTGTCATGCTGATTGAGTTCGAATAACAGACTGGAAGCTTCAAAAGGTGCTTAGAATCATTGTTCTTCCTCTGTCAACCATGGTTACCTGGAAGGAAACACGTGCCGTCATCATTACTTTGCACGAAAAGGGCTTCACAGGCAAGGATATTGCTGCCAGTAAGATTGCACCTAAATCAACAATTTATTGGATCATCAAGAACTTCAAGGAGAGCAGTTCAATTGTTGTGAAGAAGGCTTCAGGGCGCCCAAAAAAGGCCAGCAAGCGCCAGGACCGTCTCCTAAAGTTGATTCAGCTGCGGGATCGGGGCACCACCAGTACAGAGCTTGCTCAGGAATAAAGCAGGCAGGTGTGAGTGCATCTGCATGCACAGTGAGGCAAAGACTTTTGGGGGATGGCCTGGTGTCAAGAAGGGCAGCAAAGAAGCCACTTCTCTCCAGGAAAAACATCAGGGACAGACATTCTGATATATAGGGACAGATATTCTGCAAAAGGTACAGGGATTGGACTGCTGAGGACTGGGGTAAAGTAATTTTTTCTGAATCCCCTTTCCAATTGTTTGGGGCATCTGGAAAAAAGCTTGCCAGAAGAAAAGGTGAGCACTACCATCAGTCCTGTGTCATGCCAACAGTAAAGCATCCTGAGACCATTCATGTGTGGGTTTGCTTTGCAGCCAAGGGAGTGGGCTCACTCACAATTCTGCCTAAGAACACAGCCATGAATAAAGAATGGTACCAACACATCCTCCGAGAGCAACTTCTCCCAACCAACAGTTTGGTGACGAACAATGCCTTTTCCAGCATGATGGAGCACCTTGCCATAAGGCAAAAGTGATAATTAAGTTCCTCGGGGAACAAAACATCGATATTTTGGGTCCATGGCCATGTCCATGGCCAGGAAACTCCAGACCTTAATCACATTGACAATTTGTGGGCAATCCTCCAGAGGCAGGTGGACAAACAAAAACCCACAAATTCTGAACAACTCCCAAGTATTGATTATGCAAGAATGGGCTGCCATCAGTCAGGATGTGGCCCAGAAGTTAATTGACAGCATGCCAGGGCAGATTGCAGAGGTCTTGGAAAAAGAAGGGTCAACACTGCAAATATTGACTCTTTGCATCAACTTCATGTAATTGTCAATAAAAGCCTTTGACACTTATGAAATGCTTGTAATTATACTTCAGTATTCCATAGTAACATCTGACAAAAATATCTTAAGACACCGAGGCAGCAGACTTTGTGAAATTTATATTTGTGTCATTCTCAACTTTTGGCCACGACTGTACAATGAGACAGCTTTCTATGTACTACTACAACATGTTCCTGCCGTTTGAAACACTTTCTCGGGACAACTGATGTTGCTTCAAGGTTGTGACCTAAGCCAAACGTAAGGGATGGTAAGATTCACAGATAAGCATCCGTCCAAATAAGCATCTGTCCTGTGTGCCCAAACCGATCCATATTAAACATGCATCAGTAATGGGAAATAAAATTAACACCTGCCAAATGCGGGTATTGGCGGGTAAGACTGCCTATTTCACCAGCCACGTTGGCGGGTGGTCAATTTGCAAGGCTCTACAGTGCGAGCATTACATTTGTGAATAAAAATAATCAAAAGTCAAATATGAGCACATGTGAGTTAGAAAAATGCTGCAGTATCTCTTTACAAAGTATTTATGTGGTTTTGTTTCATAGCAGCTAATTGCACAAAGAAATACGAATCTTATATCCCACCTCACGCAGCAACACTGCCTGGCAGGGGAGCTGTGTGCAATAAGTGAAGTTCATTCATAGATTCTTTTTTGGCGGGCATAAAAATTAGCATTATTTACTTGAATATCTACAAAG
The DNA here is from genome assembly GCF_057628025.1 of Oncorhynchus mykiss. Taxonomy (NCBI): domain Eukaryota; kingdom Metazoa; phylum Chordata; class Actinopteri; order Salmoniformes; family Salmonidae; genus Oncorhynchus; species Oncorhynchus mykiss. The sequence goes on from NC_143029.1 coordinate 52,174,940, forward strand.
TGAGCCACTATACCATATTACTACTTAATAATAGATTTTTTGTTTTACACTGAACAACAATTTGAAAACAATTTAAAAGAGTTTACTGAGTTACAATTCATATTATAGTGCATACAGACCCCTTGACTTTTTTCACATTTTGTTACGTTACAGCCTTATTCTAAAATGGATTAAATCGTTTCCCCCCTAATAAATACACACACTACCCTGTAATGACAATGCAAAAACAAGTTTTTAGAAATGTTTGCAAATGTATTAATAAAAAACTTAAATCACATTTACAGAAGTATCCAGACCCTTTAATCAGTACTTTGTTGAAGCACCTTTGGCAGCGATAACAGCCTAGAGTCTTCTTAGGTATGAAGCTACAAGCTTGGCACACCTGTATTTGGGGAGTTTCTCCCATTCTTCTCTGTAGATCCTCTCAAGCTATGTCAGGTTGGATGGGGAGCGTCGCTGCACAGCTATTTTCAGGTCTCCAGAGATTTTTATCGGGCTCTGGATGGGCCACTCAAGGACATTCAGAGACTTATCCCGAAGCCATTCCTGTGTTGTCTTGGCTGTGTGCTTCGCCCCAGCTCTGGTGCAGGTTATCAAGGCTCTCTCTGTACTTTGCTCCATTCATCTTTGCCTCGATCCTGACTAGTCGCCCAGTCCCTGCCGGTGTATAACAACCACAGCATGACGCTGCCACCGCCATGCTTCACCGACGGGATGGTTCCAGGTTTCCTCCACATGTGGCGCTTGGCATTCAGGCCAAAGAGTTCAATCTTGGTTATATCAGACCAGAGAATCTTCTGTCATGGTCTGCGAGTCTTTTAGGTGCCTTTTGGCAAACTCCAAGCGAGCTGTCATGTGCCTTTTACTGAGGAGAGGCTTCCATCCGACCACCCTACCATAAAGGCCTGATTGGTGGAGTGCTGCAGTGATGGTTGTCCTTTAGGTAGGTTCTCGCATTTCCACAGAGGAACTCTGGAGCTCTGCCAGAGTGACCATTGGTTCTTGGTCACCTACTTGACCAAGGCCCTTCTCCCCCGATTCAAACTTCAGTTTTGCCAGGCAGCCAGCTCTAGGAGAAGAGTCTTGGTGGTTCCAAACTTCTTCTACTTAAAAATGGAGGCCACTGTGTTCTTGGGGATCTTCAATGCACCAGAAATTGTTGGTACCCTTCCCTAGATCTGTGCCTCGACACAATCCTGTCTCGGAGCTCTACGGACAATTCCTTTGACCTCATGGCTTGGTTTTTGCTCTGACATACACTGTGGGACCTTTATATAGACAGGTGTGTGCCTGTCCAGATAATGTCCAATCAATTGAATTTACCACAGGTTCCTACAATTTGATTGGAGCCAACATCCCAGGTATGATCAATTGAAACAGGATGCACATGAGCTAAATTTTGAGTCTCATAGCCAAGGGTCTGAATACTTATGTAAATAGGGTATTTCTGTTCTTAAACACATTTGCGGAAATTTCTAAACTGTTTTCGGGTATTGTGTGTAAAAAAAAAATATATATATATATCTTCACTAGGGTATGTGGGACTATAGTGTCCCAACTCAACAGCCAGTGAAACTGCAGGGCGCCAAATTCAAAACAGAAATCCCATAATTAAAATTCCTCAAACACACAAGTATTTTACACCATTTTAAAGATACACTTGTTGTAAATCCAGCCAGTGTCCGATTTCAAAAAGGCTTTACGACGAAAGCACATCAAACGATTGTTAGGTCAGAGCCAAGTCACAGAACCACAGCCACTTTTCCAGCCAAAGAGAGGAGTCAGAAATGGAGAGAGAATTAATCATTAACCTTTGATCTTCATCAGATGACACTCATAGGACTTCATGTTACACAATACATGTATGTTTTGTTCGGTAAAGTTCATATTTATATCAAAATCTGAGTTTACATTGGCACATTATGTTCAGTAGTTCCAAAACATCTGGTGATTTTGCAGAGCCACATCAATTTACAGAAATATCCATAATAAACATTGCTAAAAGATACAACTGCTATGCATGGCATTTTCGATGCAACTGCTGTGTCAGATTTCAAAGACTTTACGGAAAAAGCACACCATGCAATAATCTGAGTACAGTGCTCAGACCAAAACAACCCAAACAGATATCCGCCATGTTGTGTAGTCAACAGAAGTCAGAAATAGCATTCTAAATATTCACTTACCTTTGATCTTCATCAGAATGCACTCCCAGGAATCCCAGGTCCACAATAAATGTTTGATTTGTTCGATAAAATCCATTTATGTCCAAATACCCCCTTTTTTTGTTTGCGCGTTTAGCACAATCATCAAAATTCATGAGGCCCGATCACTAGGTGCAGACAAAGTCAAAAAGTTCCGTTACAGTCCGTAGAAACATGTCAAACGATGTATAGAATCAATCTTTAGGATGTTTTTAACATAAATCTCCAATGTTCCAATCGGAGAATTCCTTTATCTTTAGAATTGCACTGGAACGCAAGCTAACTCGCGTCAGCTCATGGCACTCTGGGAGAGACCTTACTCAATCCCCTCTCATTCGCCCCAACTTCACAGTAGAAGCCTCAAACAAGGTTCTAAAGACGGTTGACATCTAGTGGAAGCCTTAGCAAGTGCAATATGACCCCATAGATACTGTATATTCGATAGGCAATGAGTTGTAAAACTACAAACCTCAGATTTCTCACTTCCTGGTTGGATTTTTCTCAGGTTTTTGCCAGCCATATGAGTTCTGTTATACTCGCATACATCATTCAAACAGTTTTAGAAACTGCAGTGTTTTCTATCCAAATATACTAATTATATGCATATTCTGGCTTTTATGGCTGAGTAGTAGTTTAATTTGGGCACGCTTTTCATCCAAAATTCCCAATGCTGCCCCCTACCCTCGAAGTTAACTAAATCCATTTTAGAACAAGGCTGTAATGTAACAAAATGTGGAAAGAGTCAAGGGGTCTGAATACTTTGACCACCATTTGCCTCATGCAGTGCGACATCTCCTTTGCATAGAGTTGCTGGATATTGGCGGGAACTGGAACACATCGATCCAGAGTCTCCCATTGAGCATATATGGGACACATGTCGGAATATGCAGGCCATGGAAGAACTTGCACATTTTCGGCTTTCAGAAATTGTGTACAGTTTCTTGCGACATGGGGTCGTGCTTTATAATGCTGAAACATAAGGAAATGGCGGTTGGATGAATTGTACGACAATTGGCCTCAGGATCTCGTCACGGTATCTCTGTGCATTCAAATTGCCATCGATAAAATGCAATTGTGTATGTTGTCCGTAGCTTATGCCTGCCCATACTATAACCCCACCGCCACCATGAGGCACTCTGTTCACAACGTTGATAACAGAAAACTGCTCGCTCACACAACACCATCTGCCTGGTACATGCCTGGTAGACTTCCTGAAGTCAGCATGCCAATTGCACGCTCCCTCAAAACTTGACATTTGTGGCATAACTGAGCATTTTAGTGGCCTCCTATTGCCCCCAGCACAAGGTGCACCTGTGTAATGATCATGGTGTTTAATCAGCTTCTTAATATGCAACACCTGTCAGATGGATGGATTATCTTGACAAAAGAGAAATGCTCACTAACAGGGATGTAAACTAATTTGTGGACAAAGTCTTAGAGAAACAGTTTTTTTGTGCATGGAACATTTCTGGTGTCTTATTTCAGCTCATGAAATTTGGGACCAGGCATGTTGCGCTTTATGTTTTTGTTGAAAAGAATCTGGGCGGCTGGTAGATTTTTTATTTTCTACCTACAACAGTGGCTGGTAGACCAATTTTTATTTTATTTTTATTCTCTCTGCGTTGGAATACTTGGGAAAAGATATCCAAAATGTTAATCACTTGGAGCTGATTTCTTGATTCTCCGTCTTATGTCCCCAAAAAATTGTGGGTGCAAATAGTTGGGGATTCCTAAACTAGAGATGCACGATATATCGGTGAACATGTCGGAATCGGCTAATATTAGCTAAAAATGCTAACATCGGTATCGGCCAATATCTAGTTTAACGGCGATGTTAAAAACTGATGTCAAAGCTAACGTGCATACCTATATAACGTGGGTACATGACGTAATAATGGCAAGAAAGATTTTGCGCTTCACGTGCAACACAGCATTCCTAACCAAGCCCACAATGTCGTCTGTGTGGATCAAGCAGTCATTTGAAAGAGTAAGAACATTTTAGCGAGACAACTCAAAGGTGAATGGAATTCATTGTTAAGGGCAATCAACCGTTCTCTGTCGTGTGTGTGATGTTGGCTTTCGCCGACTGGTTGAGCACAAGTACACACTAGCAAGTGCGCTATTTTTCAGATGTTACCCTACCGGAGTTACACAGTAATAGCGTCACTATTATTAGCTTCACGACATACATACTATGGAACGCCGTTTGGCTCATTGCGTGTCAAAAAAGATACAGTAGCACTGTCAGTGGTGCAAACACCCGCCACGAATTGTGTTTACAATACCGTGTTAGTAATAAAGCATTGTTTGTTTTGACTGCAGCTTCTGGGGTAGCTAGCTTTAGCTTGGTACCAAGCAAGCACTAATACAACCAGCCTGAAAACAATGACCAGTAGAAACTGCAGTCATTTTCATTATTCTTAGCAATGATTTAGGAATCCTTGTGATTTAAGTATTGGCTAGGTTGCCACTTGTTGTTCGCCTATTGAACATCAGTTCATGAAAACAAATGGCTAGCCAGCTGCTTAACCCTGTTGCCCAAAGCTAACATAAGTTGCTGGCTAGTGAGGCTCGACCGGACCGGGTTATGTGTTGTGAAGCTAGCCACTGTTGGGGTTCTTTTCTTGGGCTTCTATTTTAATAATGAATACTCAAAATGTGCACTTGTAAATCATATCAGTTTTAATCAATACAGCTGTAGACAGAAGTCAAAGATGTCTCTCCCGAGTTCTGCAAAATAGGAAAAGTCCAAGTTGCTTTTATTATGCTTGCCCATAGTGATGTAACTGCCTACATCAACACCTACTCATGAGACCAAGCCCATGCATATACAGTTATACAAACTTGCAGGAGCGAAATATAGTTCCAGTGTTTTCTAAGGGCTCAGCAGTAAGCTTCCACTCCCCAAGTTGCTTTATAGTGGTATGTCTCTTGTTTCTTATCTCTTTCACTCCCCTGCAGAGTTCTGTCTATGAATCTCTTTAAGCCTTGAGGTGCACTCTCTCTCACCCTGTTTTGACTGCAATAATTCGAAGCTCAAATATATGCATTGGCTAAATGCCATGCTAATTTCTAAAGATGAATATTGACAGTAGTAGCTCAACAACATTTGATCTGCAAAAATGACAAGTTAATCAGTGGGTGATGGCGGTTTCAGATAAGTGGGGGGAGTAAAAGTATAAATTGCCCCCACCCCTAATGCCTACACACACATACACACTCTACTTTGAGAAGTCATCCCATCAGCAGCAGATAGTAATAAACCAAATCACATGAATTCGTTCCCCAAATCAAATCACACTAAAACGTATCGGAGGCTATGGATCTAGATGCGTATATGGAATTGTTCATGAAAGGAGAGCTGCCAAACCTCAACGTTATAAACGTCCTGTCAATTCTGTGATCGGCATCCTACACGGAACGCGGTCAGACAAGTGTTTAGCAGCTGCCATCAAGCGTCCGTCATTGTTCCCACACATGGCAGTTATCGTGGAAATGAAAAGAACATGAGGTCCAGAGCTGAAGGTCACTCCTTCCCCGGTCTTTGTGCAGCGTGATGAATCACATGTCTGTTTTGCTATCCCCTTCTGTTATTCGGCATCTCTATGGCTGTGTAGAGAAGTCACATTCTCTCTGTGTGTGTGTGTTTAGGGGTGTGTTTTTGTGTGACATGCACTAAATATACAAAAGTATGTGGACACCCCTTCAAATTTGTGGATTCGTTGCTGGCAAGTGTTTAAAATCGAGCAGACAGTCTGCAATCTCCATAGACACACTTTGGCAGTAGAATGGCCTTACTGAAGAGCTCAGTGACTTTCAACGTGGCACCGTCATAGGATGCCACCTTTCCACATATCAGTTCGTCAAATTGCTGCCCTGGACAACTAAGTGCTGTTGCTTGTAGACGTTTCCACTTCACAATAACTGCTCAGCCGCGACGTGGTAGGCCACACAAGCTCACAGAACTGGACCGGCGAGTGCTGAAGCGCGCAGTACGCAAAAATTATGTCCTCGGTTGCAACACTGCCTCTGGAAGCAACTTCATTACAAGAACTGTTTGTCAGGAGCTTCATGAAATGGGTTGCTATGGCCAAGCAGCCACACACAAGCCTTAGATCACCATGCGCAATGCCAACTGTCGGCTAGAGTGGTGTCATGCTCGCCACCATTTGACCCTGGAGCAGTGGAAACGCGTTCTTTTGGAGTGATGAATCACGCTTCACCATCTGGCAGTCCGACGGACAAATCTGTGTTTTGAGGATGCCGGGAGAACGGTACCTGTCCCAATGTATACTACCAACTGTAAAGTTTAGTGGAGAAGGAATAATGGTCTGGGGCTGTTTTTCATGCTTTGGGCTAGGCCCCATAGTTCCAGTGAAGGGGAATCTGAACGCTACAGCATACTATGGCATTCCAAACGATTCTGTGCTTCCAACTTTGTGGCAACAGTTTGTGGAAGACCCTTTCCTGTTTCAGCATGTGAGCGATCGTGAAAGAGCGAATCTCCGTTTGGGCTGATCTGTGACCCACTAGCCCCTCCCCCAGTTAGAGGTGAATAAGGCAACCTCAGTTACACAGGCAAGGGTACTTTGACACACACACGGATTAAATGTACATGGAAAGGTAGTGTTTCTGAAACAAAAGAAACAGAGGTAATGAGATGGTGTGCTAAGGGTCTCCAGCAGGGATTTCGTAACAGATAGCCTGACAGGCAGAATGTTACACATTTCCACTACTAAGCAGAGTAGTGGAAATGTAGATTAATAGATGAGCCTGGTTTGATGAACTAGCAGACATCACAAATGCTGGCCTGGAGAAATGAACACTGAAACTCCACTTTAAAAAATATATATATATTTTTAATTTGACTAGGCTAGTCAGTTAAGATCCAATTCTTATTTACAATGATGGGCCTACCCCAGCCAAACCCTAACCCGGACGACGCTGGGCCAATTGTGCGCCACCCTATGGGACTCCCAATCACAGCCGGTTGTGATACAGCCTGGAATCAAACCAGGGTCTGTAGTGACGCCTATAGCACTGAGATGCAGTGCCTTAGACCACTGTGCCACTCGAGCTTTTAAAGCAGTGTTAATTTTTGCAGCTTTTTTTGTTGTTTCGTTTTTAGTCTTAACACCATTTTAGTCTTAAGTCACATTTTAGTCATTTCATCCTTTTAGTTTTAGTTATCAGTCGACAAACTCTGGACAATTCTAGTCTAGTTTTAGTCACAGCCATTTTAGTCAGGTAGTTAGTGCTTTTTGTTCTATTAAATAATGAATGTTTAGTCTACCTCTAACTTCCATTGTACACATTCAGATAGCCTTGTCCAACTAGGCCTACTATCTCCTGGTATACCTTGGCTGGCAACATTGGTATTGTGGCAGATTGTAACCAATGCCAGCCATAATTAACCATATTGGCTATAAAGCCTTGGTTACAGGTTAAACCATTTACAGCTCTGATTTTCTCCCCATCATAACCATCAAGGGGGTAATTTGAGCTTTCCAAAAAATGTCAAGTATTATTGATCAAAAAGCATCTTTTTCCCCCCCGCCCCCCCATCTGTGGGACTGAGTTGGGCCTCTGGGGCTTGAGCTGACAATTTACCTACAGCTGGCATTCCGTAGATGTGATGTGTGTGTGACCCGAGATAGACAGCCTGGCGGAGTAGAACAATCCCATATTGTGTCCAATCATTCTTGCATCTGGGAAATGGCACCGGGTGCAGGTGACCACAGGATGAACCCAGGATGGTGCCCCCGATCTGCATGTGGAGGTGGAAGCAGCCATGACTACGCATTTTTGGGTCCCCTATATAAGATCTGTTTTTTTTTCATTAAAGGTTAAGCTCTCGGCAAAACACCTTTTAGTGTGTGGCCGACCAACTGCATTATTGTAATAATTAATCAATATTAAATAAAGGTGATTGTATAAAGAAATGAGTCTCTCTCAGTATACATCAATTTCCACAATAGGTGCAAGAGCGGCAACAAAGTTGAATGATTAACAGTGCATATGGGAAACTAGAGCTTCTGATGTGATCAAAACAAAAATAGCCTACATGAAAAGGAGAGCGTAAACATTGGTTTTAGGTTAGTTACAAGACAAGTGCTCTGGCTTCGCATCAGTTCAAAAGTGACTGCCTGGGACAAGTGACTGCCTGGGAGCTGTGCCTGGGAGCTGTGTGGGAGAGTCGGGCAGAACAGCTCCATCAGACCGCGCAACTGAAAGATGTTAATTCTGCCAATGAGAGGACTGCAAACGGCAAAAAAAAAAAGGTGACCCAGCTGCCTCCAATCCCCCCAAAAATGGAAAAGATAAGCACAGCAAATCTGGAAGTTACATGGTGCCTATTATTCCATTCATTTTGAATTGTGGGATATAGCTGCATCTTTAATAATGGCCTGGTTTGTGGACTCCGATGACCACTTGAGTTATGACTGACTATCTGACACATTTCGATTTTGGAGTGTTATGTCTATTTAATGATACCGTGTTTCTTCTCTTTGATTTGTGAACCCCAAATTTCAATTGCATTAATGCAACACGGTGTCTCATCTCTCGTGTCAAGTAAGCTCTTAATAATCAAAGTAGGATCAATTCTGTTTTGTGTCCTTGGTGGAAAAACGGTTGAAAAGAGATGTGAGCGTTAAAAACAAAACAGCAAATCTATTTTTGGAAGTCTCACTAGGCCTGCAACTACTGTAGCTCGCAAGGCTCTTCATATCAAACACATTGCTCTGTTATATGAGATCTGGGTAGGAGTGCTCATATAGGAGCAGATTTGCCTTTTAGTTTATAATGAATAAGATTATATTGATGGGGTGACCTGATTTCGGGACAGAGATGCTTTGTGGATATCCGTGTTTTAACTACAATAAAGACAGGCGCTTTGCTTCTGTGAAACATGCAAAACATATCAAGAGTAGCTGCTCCACTACTCATTGGATCCAATGGCTAAAGCTTGTCTTGGAACCAGACAAACTGACATCGTTACAGCTGTGCGTGTCTGAGGTAAACTAACTCCTTGAAGGTTTTTTTTTTGATTTTTTTAATGATCAGAAAATGAGTACATTAGCTTTACCTGGTTTATGCCTGTTCATTTCACTTAATTCAGGACAAAAGCCAGAGTTGTCATTTCCTCTGTTCAGTGTGTCTCATCTGTTGTCAAATTTGATACTTTTTGCAGCACATGGCTCATAATGGGATATCGGTTCTTTCTGTCACTTGTTTATTTTTCTCCTCCAGTTTCCCAAGCCAGACCCCCACCAAATCAAAAGAAGGGTATGTACTGCTACGACAGTGTGTGTGTGCGAGTGTTATTGATGAATGGTGATAAATGGTAATAGATTAACTAAACATATACATTGTGTTCGTTTCATTAAAGGCTCTCGGACTCCCATCGTAATCATCCCAGCGGCCACCACATCCCTCATCACCATGCTCAATGCAAAGGACCTACTGCAGGACCTCAAGTAAGTAGACTGTGAGTGCACGTGCATGCGCCAGGATTTCCTTTAGTTGCTGAGCATTTGTTGGCTGCTTTTCCTTCACTCTGTGGTCCAACTCATCCCAAACCATCTCAATTGGGTTGAGGGCAGGTGATCGTGGAGGCCAGGTCATCGATGCAGCTTTCCATCACTCTCCTTGGTCAAATAGCCTTTGCACAGCCTGGAGGTGTGTTGGGTCATAGTCCTGTTGGAAAAACAAATGATAGTCCCACTAAGCGCAAACCAGATGGGATGGCGTATCGCTGCAGAATGCTGTGGTAGCCATGCTGGTTAAGTGTGCCTTGAATTCTAAATAAATCACTGACTGTGTCACTAGCAACGCACCAGCTGGTTTTAGAGAATGCCAAGAGTGTTGAAAGCTATCCAAGGCAAAGGGCGGCGGCTACTTTGAAGAATCTCAAATATATAATATATTTTGATTTGTTTAACACTTTTTTTATGATTCCATATGTGTCATTTCATAGTTTTGAGGTCTTCTCTATTGTTCTACAATGTAGAAAATAATACAAATAAAGAGAAACCCTTGTAGGTGTCAACTTTTGACTGCTACTGTGTATGCAGTGTGTTCTAAAAGTATTCAGACCCCTGGACTTTTTCCACATTTTGTTAGCCTTATTCTAAAATTGATTAAATTGTATGTTTTTATCAATCTACACAAAATACCCCATAATGACAAAGCATAAACCAGGTTTTTAGAAATGTATGCTAATGTATTAAAAATAAAACTTATAAAATGTACATAAGTATTCAGACCCTTTACTCAGTACTTTGTTGAAGCACCTTTGGCAGCAATTACAGCCTCGAATCGTCTTGGGTGTGACGCTACAAGCTTGGCACACCTGTATTTGGGGAGTTTCTCCCATTCTTCTCTGCAGATCCTCTCAAGCTGTCAGGTTGGATGGGGAGTGTCGCTGCACAGCTATTTTCAGATCTCTCCAGAGATGTTCGATCGGGTTCAAGTCTGGGCTCTGGCTGGGCCACTCAAGGACATTCAGAGACTTGTCCCGAAGCCACACATGCTCTGTCTTGACTGTGTGCTTTGTGTCGTTGTCCTGTTGGAAGGTGAACCGTCTTGTTTCTCATGGTCAGAGTCCTTTAGGTGCCTTTTGGCAAACTCCAAGCGGGTGGTCATCTGTTTTTATATTATGTAATGGCTTCCATCTGGCCAGTCTACCATAAAGGTCTGATTGGTGAAGTGCTGCAGAGATGGTTGTCCTTCTGGAAGGTTCTCCCATCTCCACAGAGGAACTCTGGAGCTCTGTCAGAGTGACCATTGGGTTATTAGTCACCTCCGTGACCATGGCTCTTTTCCCCCGATTACTCAGTTTGGCCGGGTGGCCAGCTCTAGGATGAGTCTTGGTGGTTCTTCCATTTAAGAATGTTTTATTGGACATTCAATGCTAGAGACATTTGTTAGCACCCTTTCCCAGATCTGTGCATGCCTTTTCCAAATCATGTCCAATCAATTGAATTTACCACAGGTGGACTCCAAGTTGGGAGGAGTCCAGGATGCACCCGAGTCTCATAGCTAAGGGTCTGAATACTTATTTACATACGTTTTTTTTATTATTACATTTGCAAAAAAAAGCCTGTTTTCGCTTTGTAATTATTTGGTATTGTGTGTGGATTGAGGATTTTTATTTGATCAATTTTAGGATAAGGCTGTAACGTAACAAATTTTGGGAAAAGGGAAGGGGTCTGAATGCTTTCCAAATTACATTGACTGCACTGGGCCTTTAAGTCAATGGCACAAATCTAGGTAGACCGTGCCTTTTTTAGATTTGGAAAAACGAAATACTTTTTCACTTCTCCCATTGACTTTCCAAACCCTAGTCTGGTATCCTTTGTGAGGGATTCCCGGAAGTGTTTTAAAACTTAGCGTTTATTATTGGCTGAAGTCCAGGAAGTTCCTCCCTGTTTCACTGAGTTTCTGGTATAGTGCCAAATGAATATGACCCTTAAGCTACCAACCCAGTCTACTGCCCGACTCTGTGTAGAGTTGCATTTGTAAACAGACCAAATAAAGCGTGAAAAACGGGGGGATGCTCACTTTTTTGTTGTTGGTATGTCGTCTATACATATACTTGGCTATACTGTACAGTGAATGTGATAGGGGGAGTACAGTAGGTCTTGTATTGTGTGTGGAGAGGCTAGCATGCTCGCAGTTACCAAGTTTTAAAACGGGCAACAACAAACTACGGGGATGTCATTTGTTTTGGTATGTAGGCTATAGTTAGTTTGATGGGTAGAAGAAGATTGTAGGACTTGTTTTGTATGCTAGAAAGGAAATGGAGGGAAGGAGTGACAGCCAAGTGGGAACAATTCAGACTGGGCTAAAATAGCTGTGCTGGAAATGAATAATAACACTTCATTAATTAGGACACTTCAGATGAAGTTACTATCACACACAAGACTGCAACATTTATCCACATGTACCAATAAACGTTTCACTAAAAAACAAGCTTCACATGTGTTGGACTTAAAAATCCCTATATTAGAATCATGTTGAAAACAACATTGCATAGTCACCATAATACTTTATTTTGCCTTGCTTTCTTGGCGGAGGTTTTGTATCGTATGCATTAGCCATTACTCTTCTCCCTCCCCTCTCCGTGAGGTTTGTGACGCCAGAGGAGAAGAAGAAGCAGGGCATCCAGCGGGACAACGAGGTGCTGCTCCAGAGACGCAAGGACCAGATCCAGCCCGGGGGGGCCACGCTCAGCGTCACCGTGCCCTACAGGGTCATTGACCAGCCCCTCAAACTAGCTCCGCAGGACTGGTGAGTCACCACCACCGTACATGGCCATTTGGCATCTTCGATACATACATCCCACTCCGTATCATTGACCAGCCACTGTGTCACCAGGACCGTACATGACCCTACTCCATAACCATTTATGATCTTCAATACATACACTTCACTTAGAACTGGTGAGTCTCCAGGACCATACATGAACATTCATGATCTTCCATAAATACAGTGCTTTCAGAAAGTATTCACACCCCTTGACTTTTTCCACATTTTTTTACAGCTGGAATTTAAAATGGAATAAATTGAGTTTTTTTTCCACTGGCCTACACTCAATTCCACTTTGTCATTATGGGGTATTATGTTTTACAAATTAATAGCTGAAATGTCTTGTCAATAAGTATTCAACCTCTTTGTTATGGCAAGTTTAAATTGTGCTTAACTAGTTGCATGGACTCTGTGCAATAGTATTTAACATGTTTTTGAATGACTACCTCCTCTCAGTACCCCACACATACATCTGCAAGGTCCCTCATTGGAGCAGTGAAGTTCAAACACAGATTCAACCACAAAGACCAGGGAGGTTTTCCAATGCCTCGCAAAGAAGTGCACCTATTGGTAGATAAAAAAAAACAGACATTGAATATCCCTTTGAGCATTGTAACATTATTAATTATACTTTGGAAGGCGTATTTATACACCCAGTCACTACAAAGATATAGATAGCCTTGCTAACTGTTGCCGTAGAGGAGGACACGGCTCAGGGATTTCACCATGAAGCCAACTGTGACGAGTTAAATGGCTGGGATAGGAGAAAACCGAGGATGGATAAACAACCTTGTAGTTACTCCACAATACTAACCTAATTAACAGTGAAAGGGAAGCCTGTACAGAATTTGAAAAAACATGCATCCTGTTTGCAACAATGCACTAAAGTAATATTGCAAAAAAATTGGCAAATCAGTAACTTTTTGTCCTGAATACAAAGAGTTATGTTTGGGGAAACCCAATAAAACCATACTACTGAGCACCACTCTCCATATGTTCAAGCATAGTGGTGGCTGCATCATGTTATGGGTATGTTATGAGTTTTTCAGGATGAAAAATAAATTAAATGGAGCTAAGCACAGGTAAGATCCTAAAGAAAAAGCTGGTCTCCTTTCCACCAGACACTGGGAGATAAATTCACCTTTCAGCAGGGCAATAACCTAAAACACAAGGCCAAATATACATTGGAGTTGCTTAACAAGAAGACAGTGAATGTTCCCGAGAGGCCAAGTTAGTTTTGACTTTAATCTACTTGAAAATCTATGGCAAGACCTGAAAATGCTTGTCTAGCAATGATCAATAACCAATTTGACAGAACTTGAAGAATTTTGAAATGAGTAATGGGCAAATGTTGCACAATCCTGGTGTGGAATGCTCTTAAAGAGCAATATGTTTCTTGTACATGTGTGTGTAGACACAACAGTACTACAGGATCGACAGTACCTCACGATATTGTGGTAATGGTCGGCTGTAAATGAAAGTACTTGACCAAAATCCACATACCGCTACACCACTTGAGCAACCAGCCCCTCAACTTACCCATGGCCACAAATGACTATACATCCTCTCTACATCTGGCTTACAATGTGAAGATTGTGCAAAACTTACTCCCATTTTACTGTGCCACACATGCAAAACGGTCTCATTTTGTTTGAATTGTTTTCACACTAGAGGTTGATGTTGACTGTTTGTGCAGGGATCGCGTGGTGGCCGTGTTCGTGCAAGGCCCTGCCTGGCAGTTCAAGGGCTGGCCTTGGCTGCTACCTGACGGATCTCCTGTGGACATTTTCGCTAAAAGTGAGATTCCTCCCACTTGCTCTTATACATACAGGGGTAGCACTTTACTTTCGACAAGGTATGTATGTCTTTCTTGTTACAAGTAAATGGTTACCCAGTTATTTCAAACTGTAAAGTGCTACCCATACAGTTCTTTGGCTACTAACCTGTGATCCCTTTAGATGGACTTAAGTTAATGTATTTGAGCTAACCTGTCCAACCCATGTCTCGAAACGAGTATTGGTCCTATCTAATTGACTGTGTGTGGTTGTGGTCACCCTGCAGTCCGAGCCTTCCATCTGAAGTATGACGAGCAGAAGATGGACCCCAATGTGCAGAAGTGGGACGTGACCGTGCTGGAGCTGAGCCACCACAAGCGCCATCTCGACCGGCCCATGTTCCTGAAGTTCTGGGAGACCCTCGACAGGTGTGTTTTGATAGCACATTGTGCACATGTAAATTCATGACGCAATGGGGTTGATACCAAGCCCACCTATACCTTGTTATGAAAACCCTTCTCCCTTCCCTCTTTCTATACTGGTCTATCCTTTCAATGAAATTACTTAAAATATTTCTGAAAAAATGTATTATTTAAAATTAATTCTGGAAGTGCACTGAATTCCAATTCTCTTCAATTGGGAAAATCTGGTGTTGGAATTTGATTTACTTTCTCATTTGAAATGATATTGACCCTAACCCTGGAAGATATGTTTCCATGTAAATGTTAGCACTCTTGTACATTGAGTTAAATAATATTCTCTGTTAAAGTTTAAACTTCATATACTCTGGGGTTATAGAAATATTTGGGATTTATATTTGAATGGGATGACAGTAGAATGCATGTGCTCCTTCTGACCACATGCCATCTTCTCTTCCGGTTCTCTCTACAGATACATGGTGAAACACAAGTCGCACCTGAGGTTCTGAGCCTAGACCGTGGCCTCCTTCCTCCACAGGTCCCGTCAAGGCATTTATAAACTCCCGCCCCAAACCTAGCCCTCCTCCTCCCCACCAGGACTACCACTAGAAGAGAAAGGAGACACACGGGCCCACAACACCCCCCACCAGCACTTTGGGGATCCAGAATAGACCCACGTGTTCAGATTGTCATTCAGGAAAATACTTTCTACCTGGTCTTCATGGTTTCCATAGATAGAAGCAGCAGATACAGTATGTCTGGACATTGGGAAGGGGAGGTTGGAGCGTCCCATGTTTTTCAAGTTCCTATGTACAATATAAAACAATATACCAAAACTATATATTTTCTAACAGTATAGCGTTTTACTGTGGAGACAGATTGAAGAGCGAGAGAAAGCGAAAGGGGGATGGATAGATGGAGGTGGGGAAAACAACTTCCCGTACTATTTCCTTTGTGAAATGGATCTTGTAAATTCCATGTGAAACATGAGCTGGATAAGAAGCCCTTTGGATCACTGCTGGCAATAAGGGATACGAGACCTCTGTCAGTTTCATTTTCTGATGTTTTTACTTCCTTACGATAGGAACATTTGTCTCTACTTTTTTACTAAGTGCTTCCGAAATGGCACCCTATTTCCTAAATAGTGCACTACAGTGCTCTATGAAGGGAATAGAGTGCAATTTGGGACAGAATCCTAGTTTGAAAGCGCATAGGTATGCAGTCTTATAGCCAAGGAGCATCTGAGTGACGTGCCATGCGATCCAAATGTATATATGATGATATATGAGCCAGACTTTGAAGATCAAAGAAGCTAGGTATCTTTTTCTTGATGCATAACAAAGCTAATGATTCAGTGATAGATGGGTTCAAATGTTCGACAGTAAATTCCAATATTTGCAGCTTTTTTTTTTGGGCAACTGCGCACCACTTTGGTCACTACATGACGATGTAAAGATTTTTAGTTATTTTTAGTTGGTGTTGTGCAAATGAAAGGAATGATGGACATTGCTTTATTTGATGTGTTCACAATGCAAATGGTTAATAAAAGTTGGTAGACGGAAAGTGTATCGTCTGTGTTGCAGTTTAAATCTCCTTAAGCTTTCTTTACCATGCAGAGTTGGGTTTCTGTTTGGACTTGGAAGTTTTTCCTTCCCTCATGATCTGAGCAGGAAAAAATCTGGGTACTAGATAGATAGATGGGAAAACTACTTGTAAAGGCATACGGTTTTTGATTGAGCTGTTTTTTTCTTCCGTTAAGTCAGAGGATGATTGTACACTTTCAGTTATAAAAAGGACCATCTTTTCGTATTTTTGATAAAGTTAATTATAGGTGTAACTGTTAGGCTACTGTTGCTTCATGCGTTGTATGCGTGTACTTACTTTCACTCTGGGTAGGTACTTTCCATTCCGTTACCGTTACTTTCCAAGCAGGAGTAAAGGGCACTGCTCCGGTTGTTGCCGTAGTAGACTATGTATTACAGTCTAGATTGTTATAAATATTAGTTATTTATTGTGTAGGCTTCTAACCTACTTGAAATAAAGTAATGCGAGAGAAAATGGCCACGTAGTTACCACCGCACTGGCGACACGACCATCAATTTATACACAGTACGAAGAACTTTGAGTCGGCAGGCACAAAACTAGAAGATTGAGCACTGACCGCCGGGTTATTGACTAGTCCATCTGCCACGCAAAACAGTCTTGAGTGCCAACAAATCGGACCGATTCGCTTTCCATACACCCACTTATTTCGACACACCCAGTCGCCATATTGGGATGCAGCTACCCCCTTCACGAAGATAGTCTAGCTAGCTAGGGTTAATTAAGGCTGCATTGCATTCGCTTTCTCATTCTACAGCTACAAATAACTCCATTCGGGAATATTAAAAAGGAGCCTGCCTACCTGTTGGCTCGGGGTCGTTGTAGCCTATCCTTCTCCCTTAATTTAGAGTTTTGTCATTTTAATTCCATTTTACATTGATTTAGATATCTAACTGTTGTCACACACTGACATGCAGACCAGACCGCGGGTGCTTCTGCCAACGCGCGCATGTTGATTTTATCCCCCACCCCAAACACGATCTGGACACGCAGGATGAAATATCAAAACGAACTCTGAACCAATTATATGAATTTAGGGACAGGTCGATAAGCAAACATTTATGGCACTTTATCTAGCTAGCTTGCTGTTGCTAGCTAATTTGTCCAGGGATATAAACATTGGGGTGTTTTACTGAAATGCTCAAGGTCCTCTACTCTGACAATTAATCCACAGATAAAAGGGTAAAACGTTTTCTAGTAATCTCTTCTCCCTTGGACTTTATTTGGCGGTTGGCAACCAATTTTAAGGTGCATTACCCACTATCGACGAGTTTGGACCTCACCTCGAGTGGACCTTCTATCACCAACGTGGGTATATGCTCCCAGGGGTGAAAATCTGATATCAACTTTGGAGGGGACAATTACATGAAATTTTCTCAAGAGCAATTCCTGAGGGGGACACCAAAAGTCGTGCTGTAACACAGCCTACGTTGTAATATGTTACATGTATATTGAGGAACCATAATTACTACTACTGGATAGTTGATAGGTACAGTAGTTAACTGAAGGGTTGTCCCAACTTGTTAAAATGTTTAAATCATTATAATAATACTACTACTAATAATGGTTATAGCAGCGTTCCTTATCAATCCAGTATGTATGCAGGTATTTGTATTTACAACCAGCAATAGCAAGAAAGGCCTGTAGGTGGGGTGACCAGACGTCCCCGTTTTTGGTGGCCTGTCCCTGGAAATGTCCCCGTTTTTAACTGTGCATTAAAAACAGACCGCAAAGTGAAAAAAGACCGGGCAGCAGAGCCTACCACGTTGTGCTTGTTTAGGCCAACAGAGGGGCCTGCTCACTACAGCAGCTTCATTCACTCTTCTTCTACTAACTATTTGCTCGTGATAGTTTTAGAGAAAACTGCTGTGGAAAACTCGGCCAGAAGCTAGCAAGTGTCAAGTGAATCCACAACATCACCACAAACGTCTTTTCAAGCCAGGTAAATTACAATCGTTTGAGATACTAGCTAGTGATGTTATATCACAATTTATTATATAGGTAGATGGATCTGCCCTATAAGGTTTTAAATAGGTTATGCTAGCTAACGTTAGCTATGTAGACTAACGTTAAGTTAGCTAGCTACTGTTATGGTAGCTAGGTTAAAAAACGTTCACATGTAAACATGCAGTGGAAGGGCTATTTTTAAAATGTGATTATATTAAATGAATGCACAATTAATTATGAGAATATTTTTGTAGATTACAATTTTAATGGTTTGGCATTATAAGTAGTGTGAAAATATATTTAGAAATGTTCATGGATTACATTAGTAGTGGAGAGGAGGAAGAAGAGTGGAGACAGAGGAGGAAAGGTAAAGATATGGTAACAGAGCCAGACAATTTATTATTCCAAACAATGTTTTTGATATAAAATACAAATCTGATTGCCCGTGTTGAAATGCCCTCTGTCACCACATTCTTCAAGAAGGTAGAGCCTTCCCAAGAAGAATATGGTTTAGCTGTGCAGGAGGGTGTCTTTGCATACCACACTATGTGACACAATCATAGTTACAGATCTATGGACTGCACAGCACAACTGACACTGAAGCTTTGTGAGCCAAAGTTTACATGTCCTAGGACAAAATGTGACACCATAATGAGTAACTTGTTGGCAACATGGGCAACTACTTTGCTAACACAGGACCTAGACCAGGTTGAATTTGTGTCCCTGTCCATTGATGCGTCCAATCGTGGACATTTAAAGCTGCTGCCAATAGTAGTCAGATATGTAAGATATATGATGGCAGCGCATCTATGGAAACAAATCTGCTTGATTTTGTTGAATTGAATGGAGAAACAACAGAGGGAATTGCAACTGAGGTCCTGGTGGTCATCCAAAAATGTAACCTGGAAAACATTCTCTGCCGACAACAAATACCAACTTTGGAGGACTGAATAGGCTGAGGGTCAATGTCCATACCAAAGTTAAAAATGCTCTGCAGCGGGAGGTGATTGGCTTAGGTTGTCCTGCCCACATCATAACACAGCCAGAACAGCTTTGGATATGATGTTGAGTACCTGCTCACAAAGATATTTGGATATGTTCATATTTTCACCGTCAGAGTAGAAAGACTGAAGGGCTTTTGTGAGTTTGTTGGCCATGAGTACCATAACATTTTAGGACACAGCCATGTTCGCTGGATGTCCATGCTCCCTGCTCTAGAAAGAGTGCTGAAAATGTATGTGCCATTGAAATCCTTTTTTATTTCTGAAGACAAATGCCCTGTTGTCCTGTGAACAATGTTCGAAGATCCACTGACTGAACTTTGGCTGGCCTTTGTCCATGGAAACTTGACCGTATTCAGTGACACGATCAAGATGCTTGGAGGCCAGGACCACTGTGCTGTGGAGTCCGCTGCAATTCTGAGAAACATTGAGGCAAAATTCACTGCAAGACGTGATGACAACTTCATTCCAGTTTTGACTTCTGAGAGGGCTAGAGGAAAATGGAGCCATGTCTAAAGAGAGCTTTCTCAAAACATCACAATCATTTTTCACTATGGCTGTGAACTACTTGCAAGTGTAACAGTATAACTTTAGTCCGTCCCCTCGCCCCTACCCCGGCTCGAACCAGGGACCCTTTGCACACAGACAACAGTCACCCACGAAGCATCGTTACCCATTGCTCCACAAACGCCGCGGCCCTTACAGAGCAAGGGGAACCACTACTTCAAGGTCTCAAAGCGAGTGACGTCACCGATTGAAACGCTATTAGCGCGCACCACCGCTAACTAGCTAGCCATTTCACATCGGTTACACAAGCATGGGGAAAGCACACAGATAATCTAAAATATTTACAAAGTCTCCTTTTAAAAAGGCAATCTCTGCATGAAGAGATCCAGAAAGCAGCAGGCACACTGCAGGAAAAATGCCCCAATGTGACCATCAATGAGGATGCATTGTGTGACGAGGTTACTGGTCTGCAAGAGTTCCTAAAGGGGGATCGCTTGAAGAATGGAAAACATCTGAGACACCGCTGAGATGGAGCACGGTGGTTACCCACTTCAAAGAGAACGACATACCACACATACCTGGCTAGATTAGCGTCTGTTGTCTTGTGCTTACCTGGAAGTAATGCACCAGTCGAGAGAGTGTTCTCCCAAATTAATGATCTATTGACAGCAGCAAGAAATAGGTTCACTGTTCCTACCATCAAGGCCATGCTTATTGTGAAGATAAACTTCAACCTCCCCTGCCAGGAGTTCATTGAGAAGCTGGCCAAAGACAGAGCAGTTCTGATGAAGATACATTCTTCTGAGAAATATACAGATTAGGTTGGTATAAGTATATTATGTAGTTACCAATCTCATCAGCATCTTATTTCTTTATTATGTTAAGTATGTTGCTTATGTTCTCTTCTGCTCTTAGTCTACCAAGACCACTGAATGGCTGTTCAGATCGGACAGTTCTGTCTTGTCTGTAGCGTTTCTGTAATATAGTTGTCTTCTCTGTATCACACTGTGCCTGTTAGACTAAATACATGAAACCGGAATTGTCAACCCTTTTTTATTTCATAGATAAAATAACATTGGCTATTTTAATTATATATTGACCACTGAACTGGAAATGTCCCCGGTTTTCATTTCAGAAATCTGGTCACCTTACAGTAGGTGGTAATGGGTGCAGGTTTCATAAATACAATGAACATGGTGCGATCTCATCTCAAAGAATCTCCATTGAGAACCATCACAAAGTTAGTCTCCGCACTGACCTGACATTTTTATTGAACTTTTTGTGATTAATTTATATAATCATTAAATATGTGCCACTGGTTTGAGTCTATTACAACATCTTTACAAGAATAAAACGCACAGAATAAGTATAGTTCTAAAAGCAAATTAACTACTTCAATGAAAAACCCAAACAAATCAACCAAAATATTCTTCAGAAATACTTAGTTATTGTTCAGTCAGTGTCTTAACTCTTCAAACAACAGCTATGGACAAGTATGTCACACAAAGTATGCAATTTTAAATTAAATAAAATAAATAATTAGTAAGTGTACTGTCATGTACTAAAACCTACTAAACAAAATAACAAATATCATACTATACACCAGGGGTTCTCAAACAGGGTACGTGGACCCCCAGGGGTCCCTGGTGTAATGGCAAGGGGTCCATGAAATAAAAAAAGTGTAATGAATGTATTCAGCAGCACAAGGATTCCACTAACTTTACATATAATATAGAGGGGGTGGAGGTCCCTGAGGACCACTCAAAACCTTGCCTGCCTTTCCTCAAAATATGCAGGGGTTCCAGTACTCAAAAAAGGTTGAACCACTGCTCTACACACTACTGAACAAAAGAACAGAACATATGTTTGAGGGTTTCAATGGATCCAACAAATTGCTGGCAGATATTTTCCCTCAAGACTGTCTAGCCTGTCTTTATATACATTACAGACAAAATTCTGATCAGCACCTCAACTTGGTCAACTAACCCCCGCACCTACACTGGAAGCCTCCTGAGGACCTCTACTGCCTCTCAACTGCTGCTCCAGGGGTATTTGTTGCGAAAGAGAGGGAACTGCAATGAAAGAGAATCTATGTTCAGCCCAGGGTACTGATTTAGAGACTCATCCAACTCCCCCATGAGAAGCACTCTTTCCAACTTTTGCAGAATGTTTAGACTGTCCTGGTCAAAACGGTCACCAAACTGAACCTCCACTCCATCCAACACTTTAAAAAAATGCTGCTCTATAGTGATCCACTGCTTTGCCAGCAAATCGTCTTGAGTGTGTCTCAATGGATTCAATCAATGTTGTTGCTTCCTCATACAGTGCAAGGTAGCTTTCTTCATTTCTGCTGTTTACCCCACGCGCTGGATAACTGGACACGGATTGGATTTAGCTGGTGTGCTGTTACAGTTACACAGTGGCGGTGGGTTTGGCAGTTTTGATGTGCTGCGAATTTTACAATGGCTTTTCTCCAGTTCCTAAATCCTGCACTAATGAAAGCAGCATCCACTCTTTGGCCAAAAGATGGCTGGCTTGAAAACCCTTGGCTACAGTGAAAACACAAAACTCATTTTATTGATGGATTATAATGTAGGGGGGAAATCGTGAAACCATCTCTCTTGAAACGTCAACACTCTTGGCAAGAGTTTGCGGTTCTATACATTGTGGGTGTGGCTGATATGGTTTTGTGCCATCACTTAGGTAACTGGACAATGCTGTGCCACTGTCCCCTATACTGGTGTAGCTGGCAATAAGGGTGACACCTGGTCCTGCCGTGGCTGTGCCACTGTCCCCTATACTGGTGCAGCTGGCAACAAGGTTGACACCTGGTCCTGCCATGGCTGTGCCACTGTCCCCTATACAGGTGCTGCTGGCAACAAGGTTGACACCTGGTCCTGCTGTGGCTGTGCCACTGTCCCCTATACTGGTGCTGCTGGCAACAAGGTTGACACCTGGTCCTGCTGTGGCTGTGCCACTGTCCCCTATACAGGTGCTGCTGGCAACAAGGTTGACACCTGGTCCTGCTGTGGCTGTGCCACTGTCCCCTATACTGGTGCTGCTGGCAACAAGGTTGACACCTGGTCCTGCTGTGGCTGTGCCACTGTCCCCTATACTGGTGCTGCTGGCAACAAGGTTGACACCTGGTCCTGCCGTGGCTGTGACACTGTCCTCTGAAGTATCTCTCCCTGGCTCTTTCCCTTTCACCACCCTCACAGTCTGTCTCCCAGAAAATAAATAAGGTGTTTGCTGTACTCCTAACTCCCGGTACCCAATACTACACAATTATTCACAACAGCAATACCATTGCCTTACTGGTGACTGAACTAAGATTTGTTTAAGTTGAGAGTGGGACTTACCCCCCAAAGGCTAACTTTCTAGCCCCTGCTATCTGCTTGCTTGCTAACCCGGTCTGCTAGCTGCTCAACTGCCGGGCCCTTGTCTGCTAACTGTTAGCTTGCCTGCCCGGTCTGTTAACTGCTAGCTCTTGCTAACTGCTTGCTTGCTAACCAGATCTGCTAACTGCTAGCCCTTGCTAACTGCTTGCTTGCTAACCCGGTCTGCTAACTGCTAGCCCAAGCTAACTGCTTGCTTGCTAACCTGGCCTGCTAACTGCTATCTTGCCCTGGTCTACTAGCTGCTAGCTTGTTTATCTCCGGCCTACTAACTGTTAGCTTGTTAGCCTGCTAACTGTCTGAATCGCCGTGTCCCCAGCCAGCCCAACCACTCACTGGACCCATATGTTCACTAGGCTACGCATGCCTCTCTCTAATATCAATATGCCTTGTCCATTACTGTCCTGGTTAGTGATTACTGTCTTATTTCACTGTAGAGCCTCTTGCCCTGCTCAATATGCCTTAACCAACCATATTGTTCCACCTCCTACATATGCGATGACATCACCTGGTTTAAACATCTCTAGAGACTATATCTCTCTCTTCATTACTCAATGCATAGGTTTACCTCCAATGTACTCACATCCTACCTTACCTTTGTCTGTACACTATGCCTTGAATCTATGCTATCGTGCCCAGAAATCTGCTCCTTTTACTCTCTGTTCTGAACGTGCTAGACGGCCAGTTCGTATAGTCTTTAGCCGTACCCTTATCCTACTCCTCTGTTCCTCTGGTGATGTGGAGGTTAATCCAGGTCCTGCAGTGCCTAGCTCCACTCCCACCGCTGTACTCCTCAGGAGTACAGCAAACACCTCATTTGTTGACTTCTGTAAACGTAAAAGCCTTGGTTTGATGCATGTTAACATTAGAAGCCTACTCCCTAAGTTTGTTTTACTCACTGCTTTAGCACACTCTGCCAACCCAGATGTCTTAGCCGTGTCTGAATCCTGGCTTAGGAAAACCACAAAAAAAACTGAAATCTCCATTGCTAACTATAACGTTTTCCGCCAAGATAGAACTGCCAAAGGGGGTGGTGTTGCAATCTACTGCAAAGATAGCCTGCAGAGTTCTGTATTACTTTCTAAGAATGTACCCAAACAATTTGAGCTTCTACTTCTAAAAATGTACCTTTCCAGAAACAAGTCTCTCACTGTTGCCACTTGCTATAGACCTCCCTTTGCCCCCAGCTGTGCCCTCGATACTGTATGTGAACTGATTGCCCCCCATCTATCTTCTGAGCTCGTGCTACTAGGTGACCTAAACTGGGACATGCTTTTAACACCCCGGCCATCCTACAAACTAAGCTTGGTGCCCTCAATCTCACACAAATGATCAATGAACCTACCAGGTACAACCACCAAATCAGTAAACACGGGCACCCTCATAGATGTCATCCTAACTAATTCACCCTCCAAATACACCTCTGCTGTTTTCAATCAAGATCTCAGCGATCACTGCCTCATTGCCTGCATCCGTAATGGGTCTGCGACCAAACGACCACCCCTCATCACTGTCAAACGCTCCCTGAAACACTTCTGCGAGCAGGCCTTTCTAATCGACCTGGCCGGGGTATCCTGGAATGACATTGACCTCATCCCGTCAGTAGATGATGCCTGGCTATTCTTTAAAAGTGCCTTCATCACCATCTTAAATAAGCATGCCCCTCTCAAAAAATTTAGAACTAGGAATAGATATAGTCCTTGGTTCACGCCAGACCTGTCTGCCCTTGACCAGCACAAAATCATCCTGTGGCGTTCTGCATTAGCATCGAATAGCCCCCGTGATATGCAACTTTTCAGGGAAGTTAGGAACAAATATACACAAGCAGTTAGAAAAGCTAAGGCAAGCTTTTTCAAACAGAAATTTGCATCTTGTAGTACTAACTCAAAAAAGGTCTGGGACACTGTAAAGGAGAATAAGAGCACCTCCTCCCAGCTGCCCACTGCTCTGAGGCTAGGAAACATTGTCACCACCAATAAATCTACTGTAATTGAGAATTTCAATAAGCATTTCTCTACGGCTGGCCATGCTTTCCACATGGCTACCCCTACCCCGGTCAACTGCCCGGCACCCTCCACAGCAACTCGCCAAAGCCCCCACCATTTCTCCTTTACCCAAATCCAGATAGCCGATGTTCTGAAAGAGCTGCAAAATCTGGACCCCTACAAATCAGCCGGGCCAGACAATCTGGACCCTCTCTTTCTAAAATTATCTGCCGAAATTATTGCAACCCCTATTACTAGCCTGTTCAACCTCTCTTTCGTATCGTCTGAGATTCCCAAAGATTGGAAAGCTGCAGCAGTCATCCCCCTCTTCAAAGGGTGTGACACTCTAGACCCAAACTGCTACAGACCTATATCTATCCTACCCTGTCTTTCTAAGGTCTTTGAAAGCCTAGTTAACAAACAGATTACTGACCATTTTGAATCCCACCATACCTTCTCCGCTATGCAATCTGGTTTCAGAGCTGGTCATGGGTGCACCTCAGCCACGCTCAAGGTTCTAAACGACATCATAACCGCCATCGATAAGAGACATTACTGTGCAGCCGTATTCATCGACCTGGCCAAGGCTTTCGACTCTGTCAATCATAATATTCTTATTGGCGGACTCGACAGCCTTGGTTTCTCAAATGATTGCCTCGCCTGGTTTACCAACTACTTCTCTGATAGAGTTCAGTGTGTCAAATGACAAACTGAAAAAATATCAACTATTGCAAGAAAAATAACATCTCGTAAAAATGCAGCCTTCTGATTATGTAAGGCTGTTGTCTGGACCTCTGACAGTCTCTATGGGTGTGCCACAGGGTTCAATTCTCGGGCCGACTCTCTTTTCTGTATACATCAATGATGTTGCTCTTGCTGCTGGTGATTCTCTGATCCACCTGTACGCAGACGACACGCAGACGACACCATTCTGTATACTTCTGGCCCCTCCTTGTGTTAACTAACTTCCAGACGAGCTTCAATGCTATAACAACTCTCCTTCCGTGGCCTCCAACTGCTCTTAAACGCAAGTAAAACTAAATGCATGCTTTTCAATCGATCGCTGCCCGCACCTGCTCGCCCGTCCAGCATCACTACTCTGGACGGCTCTGACTTAGAATACGTGGACAACTACAAATACCTGGGTGTCTGGTTAGACTGTAAACTCTCCTTCCAGACTCACATTAAGCATCTCCAATCCAAAATTAAATCTAGAATCGGCTTCCTATGCAAAGCATCCTTCACTCATGCTGCCAAACATACCCTCGTAAAACTGACCATCCTACCGATCCTCGACTTCGGCGATGTCATCTATAAAATAGCCTCCAACACTCTACTCAACAAACTGGATGCAGTCTATCACAGTGCCATTCGTTTTGTCACCAAAGCCCCATACACTACCCACCATTGCGACCTGTACGCTCTCGTGGGTTGGCCCTCGCTTCATACTCGTCGCCAAACCCACTGGCTACAGGTTATCTACAAGTCTCTGCTAGGTAAAGCCCCGCCTTATCTCAGCTCACTGGTCACCATAGCAGCACCCACTCGTAGCACGCGCTCCAGCAGGTATATCTCACTGGTCACCCCCTAAGTCAATTCCTTCTTTGGTCGTCTTTCCTTCCAGTTCTCTGTTGCCCATGACTGGAACGAATTGCTAAAATCTCTGAAGCTGGAGACTCACATCTCCCTCACTAGCTTTAACACCAGCTGTCAGAGCAGTTTACTTAGGCTAAGTACATATAGGCTATCTGTAAACAGCCCATCTATCCACCTACCTCATCCCCATACTGGTATTTATTCATTTATTTTGCTCCTTTGCACCCCAGTATCTACCTGCACATTCATCTTCTGCCGATCTACCATTCCAGTGTTTAATTGCTATATTGTAATTACTTCGCCACCATGGCCTATTTATTTCCTTAACTTACCTCATTTGCACTCACTGTATATAGACTTTTTGTTTTCTTTTGTTCTACTGTATTATTGACTATATGTTTTGTTTATTCCATGTGTAACTCTGTGTTGTTGTATGTGTCTAATTGCTACGCTTTATCTTGGCCAGGTCGCAGTTGCAAATGAGAACTTGTTCACAACTAGCCTACCTGGTTAAATAAAGGTGAAATAAAATAAATCCATGGCATTTTCCAATTATGTCCCTATTTTACAAGTCAAAAAAATTGAGAACCTTTCATAATGTTGCCAAACAAAGACTCAACAAACTTACCTGAGACTCCCTGTCTCTGCCAGCCTGTCCCTGCCCATCTGTCCCCAGCTCTGCTGTCTGTGTGCCCTCTGTTGCCTGATCTGCCTAATGACATCATTGTGAAACATTGCCATTAGCATTTCACTTCTTTCTAATGAACATTTTATCAACTAGTCTTAGGCTACTAGGGTTCTTGCTTTGCGCTTTGGTGTACTGAAAAATACTCTGATGTCTGTCTTTTTACTTTTTTTTTTACCTGGCAGGCTGGCTAGCTACACACACACACACACACACACACACACACACACACACACACACACACACACACACAGAGTGTGTAGGTTATTTACAGTAGGAGATGGGCTTCTATCATCTTATATTCTATCATTCTATATGGGCTTCGATCTAAAAAGTAGCTAGCAAATGTGAAACGGATTGCTGTGACAAGAGATGACAGCTGTATGAGTTCACCATTTACACAACATATGCTGCAACCTTTTGTAATTTTAATATAGTTTGTTTTATATTGGCTGGTTTCCAACAATAGCTCAATTTGCAAAGCTAGCGAGCACCAATTCTGTTTCTGTGGTCTTTGCTATAATCTTTGCTATCGTCAGTTTACTCCAAGATCGGCACACAGGTGCTTCAAAGTCCCATAGCGACAATTTAGCTTTTGCAACGAGACCATTAACGATATTTAAGACAATAGTAGAAGAGAGTGTAGTTCTGTTCAGTTGGGAGTTCAGTTTATCGCTAGCTTTATCACAGGGACTTTGAAGCACTACAGCTGCATGCTGATCTTGGAATAAACCGACAATAGCAAAGATTCCATCTTTGACGACGCCACATAAATGGAATAGATACTAGCTAGCTTAATAATTAATGTCTGCCCGCTAGCTCTGCAAATTCAGCTAGTGTGTGTGTAAACCCTGCCAACATAAAAAAAAACATTGCTATGGCGCAATTGACTGGATTAACCTCACGTCAGTTACGTGCATTGAGTGCCTTTCAGACAGTAGATACGAACCCTCTGTTACCTACCAGATAAGGAACTGGCAGTGGATCAAACCATTGTGAGGCAAAGGGCGGGGGATCGCAATCTTTTGAAATTTAAAAGTACGCTATTAAGTGTCTATAATCAGCACAAGTGCTTTCATTGCATATTATTCATATTATTGAAATTACATAGTTGTGTTTACAGTGATATATTGGGGGTGACAAATCATATTTTTCCCAGGATGGGGGGGTCGTGTCCCCCCCGTCCCCCCTGGGATTTCCGCCTATGTATGCTCCTAAAAACCAATGAGAACCGTAAAAAGGCAAGTCAGTTAAGAACAAATTCTTATTTACAATGACGGCCAAACTCTGACAATGCTGGGCCAAATGTGTGCCACCCTATGGGACTCCCAATCACGGCCAGAAGTGATACAACCTGTAATCTAACCAGGGTTGGTAGTGACACCTCTAGCACTGAGATGCAGTGCCTTAGAACGCTGCGCCACTCAGGAGCCCACTCGGGATTTGCAGCGCATCGAGCGTCACAAATATAACTAGGGTTGCAAAGGGTCGGAAACTTTCCGATAATTTTCCATGGGAAGTTAAGCCCGGGAATTTGGGGAATCTTTCCTTAAATTCATAACAGTGCACTTTTTTTGTGGGATACACATAAGGCAAGTCTAGGTCTTGTGGCATAAGTTGATTAAACTATCCCCAATTCAATGGAATTGCAACCTTCTGCATGCACAGTGCATTCTTCCATCACATATGCAGTGCACTCTTCCATCACATGTACTGCTGATTCTCAAGATCTTGCACACTAATGAGATGCTATTGAGGCCACACTACTGCACTGTCTGCGACAAGAACTACATGCTTTTACTACAAGTTTTCATTGCAATACTGGGTGGGGTGAATATATTTTTTTGTTAACTAGTATATAGTAGCCTACAGCAAAGTGTGATTAAAACATTTCTAACTCATTAACAATTTCTGCTAGTTAGTTTTTGCTACCATGTGGGTTTTAGCTTTCTTGAGCCTGCTAACAGTGTTAATTCACCTGTTTCCATACATGTTTCATTATAAAACATGTATCTTACAAAGTTGTTTAATCTAACTGCTTAACTATTTATCTGTACATGGAATTGTATTTGGGTTTTTATAACACATTTTTCCCTAATCTTTATAGGAAAATTCCACGGGCACTATCTGATATGTGGAGATATTTCACTGCAGCTAATGTAGAAGGAAAAGCTGTGTACTTTTGCAAATACTGTGCCAAATCATATGTGAATAATGCAACAAAGATGCAGAATCATCTGGTCAAGTGCATAAAGTTCCCTCAGCGCTCACAACAAGCAACTTCTGACAAAAGTTCCTCTACTTCTATTCGAGGTGAAAATGGTGAATCAGACACCTTATCGATAGCAACAGCTCATGGTCCTCCTGGAATCAGAAGGTTTTTTTGACTCAATGGAGGAACGGAGTCAGTGAAATCTGATGAATGTCTTGCTTGAGCTGTTCACATCTGATGCTCATATGCAATGTGTATTGGAAGTGATTTCTGAATGTACTTCGCCCAGCATACACCCCTCTAACCAGACATGCTTTATCTAGTCATTTGCTGGATGCAGAGTTCAACAGAGTTCAAGTGAAGGTCAAGCAAATTATAGAGAAAGCAGACTGTATTGCAATCATATCTAATGGTTGGTCGAATGTTCGTGGGCAAGGAATAATTAACTACATCATCTCCACCCCTCAACCAGTATTCTACAAGAGTACAGACACAAGGGAAAACAGACACACCGGTCTCTACATTGCAGATGAGCTGAAGGCAGTCATCAATGACCTTCGACCACAGAAGGTATTTGCACTGGTGACAGATGGTCACTTTAGATGCTTGGTCTAAAGTGGAGGAGTCCTACCCTCACATCGCACCCATTGGCTGTGCTGCTCATGCATTGAATCTGCTCCTCAAGGACATCATGGCACTGAAAACAATGGATACACTCTACAAGAGAGCCAAGGAAATTGTTAGATATGTGAAGGGTCATCAAGTTATAGCAGCAATCTACCTCACCAAGCAAAGTGAGAGCAATAAGAGCACCACATTGAAGCTGCTCAGCAACACCCATCGGGGTATTGTTGTCATCATGTTTGACAGTCTCCTGGAGGGGAAGGAGTCTCTCCAAGAATTGGCCATATCACAGTCTGCCGATATGGACAGCCCCATCAAGAGGATCCTCATGGATGATGTATTTTGGGAGAGAGTGGTAAGCAGCCTGAAACTCCTGAAACCTATAGCAGTAGCCATTGCACGGATTAAGGGAGACAATGCCATCCTGTCTGATGTTCAGACTCTGCTTGCAGATGTAAGAGAAGAAATCCGTACTGCTCTGCCCACTTCACTGTTGCTCCAAGCAAAGGAAACTGCAGTTCAGCGTACATGTTGGACCCCAAGTATGCTGGCAAGAGCATCCTGTCTGGTGCAGAGATCAACAAGGCCTATGGTGTTATAACTACCATGTCTCGCCACCTTGGCCTGGATAAGGGCAAGGTTCTTGGCAGTCTGGCAAAGTACACTTCCAAGCAAGGGCTTTGGGATGGAGATGCAATATGGTGGTTGTGCCAACATATCTCATCAGCCACCTGGTGGAAGGGACTTTGTGGATCTGAGGCTCTTTCCCCTGTTGCCTCCATCATCATCCTCCAAATCCCACCAACATCAGCCGCCTCAGAGCACAATTGGTCCTTGTTTGGGAACACACACACCAAATCACGCAACAGGCTGACCAATACAAGGGTTGAAAAATTGGTGGCCATCCAGGCAAATTTGAGGCTTTTTGAGCCTGACAACGAGCCATCCTCAACAGGGTTGGAAAGTGACAGTGAAGATGAGGCCTCAGAGTCTGATGTTCAAGAGGTGGACATGGAGGAGGTCCAGGGAGAAGACATGGAAGCCTGAGAGGAAGACAACCAAAGCTTTAGTTTCTAGACTTTAATTTTACAGATTTATGTTGAAAATGTTTTTGGGAGATGCGATGGATCATTGGGGATCATTCAATATTCCCTTTCTTTTGTTGTTCTGTGAAATCATCCCATGCGAAGAGTCAACTCATTTAATTAAAGTTAAATTAGTTTTTTACATTTCTATTGGAAGGATTTAATCATTTGCAATTGTCTACTTATGATAAGGTAAAAGGTTTATGTTTCTGTCTCCATATGATATGGTAAATATATCCAATGCAAAAAACATCTACATTTAAAAGGTATTAATATTAGTTTGCATATATTCTCGTTAATTCCCACGGAAAGTTTCCACCTCTGAACATTCCCCCTACTGGTAGCCCCTGTTTCTAGCCTCGTTATTGTTATTTTGTGTTACTTTTTTTCTTACTTTATTTTATTATTAAATTTTTTGGGGCAAATATTTTCTTACTTGCTTTTAAAAATATTCTACATTGTTGGTTAATTGCTTGTAACTAAGCATTTCATGGTAAGGTCTACTCTACACCTGTTGTATTCGGCACATGTGACAAATACAATTTGATTTGATTTGAAAACACGGTGAACACCCTGAAATATTCATTAACAAAAAAGGACAACTGCATACACTGGGATTAGCATGTCTTCCCAAATGTATCATGATGTTTTGACCCGTAGGTCAATGTTTCAACCTTTTATCATCTTTTTAGCTGATTGCCACGTTTTTGGGGGAGATTGTAATGATTTGTGACCGACCACCTCTATTCGGTCTTATGAAGCAACATTTTAAATGCTGTTTTTTATTTTGGATAAAGGTAGAGACTCAGCGCTACAAAATGGTATATCATACACTGCAGTTAAGGAACAATGGGAAAGTAATTCTGCTTTGAAAGTTGCTAAACTTGTAACCCCACTTTTGAGAAAAGGACCCTTGAATGTTTTGGTACACCTACTAGAGAGCTCTTATTTGTCGACACTTATTCAGCATTGTTCACATCCTCTGAAGCCTTAGCCAACACCCATCTCTTTAAGAATTCACTTGTGAGGCCATGTGCTAAACAGAGTAAGTTAGTGTACTGTAGTAAACAACCAAAGATTTCAAGACTAAAAGTGATCAAAGTTCAATAAGGAAAAAACAGCCAGTAAAAATACACTTTATCAAGCCCTTGGCATGTCACCTAATCTGACTTTGGTGCAGGTCAATTTGTTCTTCACATTTCCGTCTCTGGTAAGCACACACTATTTCAAATAAAATCAAACTTTATTTGTCACATTCACAGGATACAGAAGGTGTAAACGGTACAGTGAAATGGTTACTTGCATATTTGCATAGTAGCAATATCAGAAATAGAAAGTGCTGAGAAATATTTAATAATTATTATACTGAACAAAAATATAAACGCAACATGCAACAATTTCAAAGATTTTTACTGAGTTACAGTTCATATAAGGAAACCAGTCAATTAAATTCATTAGGCCCTAATCTATGGATTTGACATGACTGGGAATACAGATATGCATGTTGGTCACAGATGCCTTAAAAGAAAGGTAGGGGCGTGGATCAGAAAACCAGTCAGTATCTGGTGTTTACCACCATTTGCCTCATGCAGGGCGACATCTCCTTCGCATAGAGTTGATCAGGCTGTTGATGATTGTGGCCTGTGAAATGTTGTCTCACTCTTCAATGGCTGGATATTGGCGGGAACTGGAACACGCTGTTGTACATGTCGATCCAGAGCATCCCACATTCTCAATTGGTGACATATCTGGTGAGTATGCAGGCCATGTAAGAACTGGCACATTTTCAGCTTGAAGGAATTGTGTAAAGATCCTTGCGACATGGGGCTGTGTATTATCATGCTGATAATGAATGGCACAACAATGGGCTTCAGGATCTCGTGACGGTATCTCTGTGCATTCAAATTGCCGTTGATAAAAATGCAACTGTGTCTGTTGTCTGTAGCTTATACCTACCTACACCACAACCCCACTGCCACCATGGGGCACTCTGCAACAAACGCTCGGCCACACAACGCCATACACGTGGTCTGCAGTTGTAAGGCCTGTTGGAAGTACTACCAAATTCTCTAAAACAACGTTGGAGGTGGCTTATGGTTGAGAAATGAACATTCAATTCTCTCACATTCCTGCAGTCAGCATGCCAATTGCACGCTCCCTCAAAGCTTGAGACGTCAGTGGCATTGTGTTGTGTGAACAAACGGAACATTTTAGAGTGGCCTTTTATTGTCAACAGCACAAGGAGCACCTGTGTAATGCAGCGGGATAGCCACGGGTAGGCCGTGACCTACCCCGTTTGATCTCACCCCCAAAAAGTTTCAGAAATTATTCAATATACATATTTATCTGTATTTATTTTATTAAATTTTTAAAAGAAACGCATGTGAGATTTATTTTCCAAGGGTCATTTTAATATAATGTAACAAAGAAATAGTCTGCGACAATCAAGTTGGCTTCCGACTATTGGTTAAAAAAAGTTTTTAATCCTACAGTGGTTTACCTGAATAACCTGGCAACGTCACGTAGCTGAACTTTGTAGCGCATAAACTAGCAAGCTCTACCACACTAGCTTACTCGAATTGACTCACCAGCTGAGGTAATTTAGTAGTTCTAGCAATGGCAAACCAAATGTTGATTGCTAGGTTTAAAAAAAAAAAAAAAAAAGACGTCTGGAGGAAAAGGAGTGTGTGCCAGAAAATAATTTGGATCAATCTACCGATAGCTCCCAGAATGAGACATTAACAGGTGGCGCCAGGATAGAAGCAACCGCAATTGCCATCACAACCGCCAATGCCACGCTGAGCCAGGCATGCTTACCTACCCCACCGTCTCTTATTGTTCTTGATGCTGCGGGCGGGAGTAGGTCCACCGACAGATTTGTCTACCGTTGATGAACCAGCCTGTCAACCAAAGCTAGCAAAATTCCCTTCAAGTATGATAAATGGCAAATCACGCTGCTTCTCTTGAAGGTGGTATGACCAGTTCGTGTGGATTGAGTATAGTAAAGCAAAAGATGCAATATATTGTACATTTTGTAGGCACTTTCCTGGAGCAAATGTCGAATTCAAATTTGTACGAGATTAATTTAAAAACTGGAAACTCACAAGAAATGCTTGCTGCAAACACGAGAATAGCAAATTACATGCTAGTGCTAGTATGCTCTCTCTAATTCTTTCTCGTCTGTCTGTCTGTCTGGACCTGAGCCCTAGGACCATGCCTCAGGACTACCTGGCCTGGTGACTCCTTGCTGTCCCCAGTCCACCTGGCCGTGCTGCTGCTCCAGTTTCAACAGTTCTGCCTGCGGCTATGGAACCCTGACCTGTTCATCGGACGTGCTACCTGTCCCAGACCTGCTGTTTTCAACTCTCTAGAGACAGCAGGAGCGGTAGAGATACTCTGAATGTGATCGGCTACGAAAAGCCAACTGACATTTACTCCTGAAATGCTGATTGTTGCACCCTCGACAATCACTGTGATTATTATTATTATTATTATATGACCCTGTTGGTCATCTATGAACATTTGAACATCTTGGCCATGTTCTGTTATAATCTCCACCCGGCACAGCCAGAAGAGGACTGGCCACCTCTCATAGCCTGGGTCCTCTCTAGGTTTCTTCCTAGGTTCTGGCCTTTCTAGGGAGTTTTTCCTAGCCACTGTGCTTCTACAGCTGCATTGCTTGCTGTTTGGGGTTTTAGGCTGGGTTTCTGTACAGCACTTTGAGATATCAGCTGATGTAAGAAGGGCTTTATAAATCAATTTGATTTGATTTGATTTGTAGTCACAACTTCATTAGGGAAAGCATCAAGAGTGACAGTGACCTGAGGCAACTTTGGAAGAGTATTCTAGACAGACAGATTACTGAGTTAAACTCAAGATTTCAAGAAGACACATGGGATCATGCAAGTGGAAGCCTCCTTTTCCAAAGAATCCCAAACCTGCGGCCTTAAAGAGCAGCTGAAGACCTCATGCGATCATTATGCAGTATCAATTGAGGATGCTGAATTCACAGTTTTTACTCAGCAGTTGAATTGCAAAATGAACATGGGAAAGATGGACTTTTCCTCCATAATGAGTGTACTTGACAGCTGCCCTGATGATATTTTCCCTTATATAAACTCTCTGTTAAGGATCATTGTCACACTTCCAATGACATCATGCAGTGTGGAGAGACTTTTCTCAAAAACAACTAGGATATAACAAAATAAGTAGTTTGCTGTCTTTGAGCGTGAACTGACAGATGCATTGGATTATGATGAAATCATCACCATATTCAACTCAAAGCCTCGCCGTCTGCGCATTGTGATGTAGGTCACGCCTTATGATGCATCTACTAAAGGTAAGGTACCTTTTTATAGTACTACTGCCTAGTACTACTGCCCGCCGTGGTATAAATTGTAACATCAAATATATTGTTTACCCATCGAGATTAAAGTGCGACTGAAGATGAGTTTTATGTTGTTGGCAACTGGTCTAAAGTTACTGTCTTATTTTAATATGCTGGGATTGGTAATCATTTGTGTAACGAGGTTGCTCCAAGTACTATGCACTAGTATAAAACCATTGTGTTACAAAATAATATACGGTGCACATCGCAAAATAAATGTAATAAGTAAGTAGAAAAAATGCCTATCCACATTTTTCTAGGCCTATCCAAAACAAATACATCTGGCTACGCCCCTGGTGTAATAATCATGCTGTTTAACCAGCTTCTTGATATGCCACACCTGTCACGTGGATGGATTGTCTTGGCAAAGAGAGAAATGCTCACTAACAAGGATGTAAACAAATTTGTGCAAAACATTTGAGAGAAATAAGCTGGAACATTTTTGTGATCTTTTATTTCAGTTTATGAAACATGGGACCAACACTTTACATGTTACGTTTATATTTTTGTTTAGTGTGTAGGTGATGCTAACCCAGACACACCTGTCTAAATGTATGTGAAATAAATGCTACAACCACCCTCCAGCCACATCTAGCTATGTGGATGTGTCACTAATGTCTAGACATGTACACATGTTCATGAAATACAATGGATGGCCGTAATCACCTTCAGACACACCTGGCTAACTTGATGGGTCATGTAATCATCTGGCGATGTGGAGTCTGTTGTTTGGACATATAGCCAGCTAAACAATGAACCATAATCTCAACCCATACAATACTAGCAATACAAACAGATAGTCATAGCTAGCCACCACGCATAAAATGCAGTAGTATGAAACTAGGTTAAATGTTAGCTAGCTAGCTAACATTAGGCTACAACTAGCAATGGAAATGGATTTGAGATATGAATAATATTACTACTAAGAACGTACACTTTGGTGCAGGTCAAGGGGGCTGAATAATTTTGCACGCCCAATTTTCCAGTTTTTGATTTGTTAAAAAAGTTTGAAATATCCAATAAATGTCGTTCCACTTCATGATTGTGTCCCACTTGTTGTTGATTCTTCACAAAAAAATACAGTTTTATATTTTTATGTTTGAAGCCTGAAATGTGGCAAAAGGTCGCAAAGTTCAAGGGGGCCGAATACTTTCGCAAGGCACTGTATATGGGTAAGTCTAGCTACATTTTCAGATATCATACGTTTCTAATTTAGGCAGAAAGTTGTTTTCATTACAAGTTAAAGAGTATTGTTAGCTAGCTAGTGAACTTTAACTTGATTGCTAGCGACAAAAATATAAAACTGTATTTTTTTGTGAAGAATCAACAACAAGTGGGACACAATCATGAAGTGGAACGACATTTATTGGATATTTCAAACTTTTTTAACAAATCAAAAACTGAAAAATTGGGCGTGCAAAATTATTCAGCCCCCTTTACTTTCAGTGCAGAAAACTCTCTCCAGAAGTTCAGTGAGGATCTCTGAATGATCCAATGTTGACCTAAATGACTAATGATGATAAATACAATCCACCTGTGTGTAATCAAGTCTCTGTATAAATGCACCTGCACTGTGATAGTCTCAGAGGTCCGTTAAAAGCGCAGAGAGCATCATGAAGAACAAGGAACACACCAGGCAGGTCCGAGATACTGTTGTGAAGAAGTTTAAAGCCGGATTTGGATACAAAAAGATTTCCCAAGCTTTAAACATCCCAAGGAGCACTGTGCAAGCGATAATATTGAAATGGAAGGAGTATCAGACCACTGCAAATCTACCAAGACCTGGCCGTCCCTCTAAACTTTCAGCTCATACAAGGAGAAGACTGATCAGAGATGCAGCCAAGAGGCCCATGATCACTCTGGATGAACTGCAGAGATCTACAGCTGAGGTGGGAGACTCTGTCCATAGGACAACAATCAGTCGTATATTGCACAAATCTGGCCTTTATGGAAGAGTAGCAAGAAGAAAGCCATTTCTTAAAGATATCCATAAAAAGTGTTGTTTAAAGTTTGCCACAAGCCACCTGGGAGACACACCAAACATGCTCTGGTCAGATGAAACCAAAATTGAACTTTTTGGCAACAATGCAAAACGTTATGTTTGGCGTAAAAGCAACACAGCTGAACACACCATCCCCACTGTCAAACATGGTGGTGGCAGCATCATGGTTTGGGCCTGCTTTTCTTCAGCAGGGGCAGGGAAGATGGTTAAAATTGATGGGAAGATGGATGGAGCCAAATACAGGACCATTCTGGAAGAAAACGTGATGGAGTCTGCAAAAGACCTGAGACTGGGACGGAGATTTGTCTTCCAACAAGACAATGATCCAAAACATAAAGCAAAATCTACAATGGAATGGTTCAAAAATAAACATATCCAGGTGTTAGAATGGCCAAGTCAAAGTCCAGACCTGAATCCAATCGAGAATCTGTGGAAAGAACTGAAAACTGCTTTTCACAAATGCTCTCCATCCAACCTCACTGAGCTCGAGCTGTTTTGCAAGGAGGAATGGGAAAACATTTCAGTCTCTCGATGTGCAAAACTGATAGAGACATACCCCAAGCGACTTACAGCTATAATCGCAGCAAAAGGTGGCGCTACAAAGTATTAACTTAAGGGGGCTGAATAATTTTGCACGCCCAATTTTTCAGTTTTTGATTTGTTAAAAAAGTTTGAAATATCCAATAAATGTCATTCCACTTCATGATTGTGTCCCACTTGTTGTTGATTCTTCACAAAAAAATACAGTTTTATATCTTTATGTTTGAAGCCTGAAATGTTGCAAAAGGTCGCAAAGTTCAAGGGGGGCGAATACTTTCGCAAGGCACTGTACATCGAGGAACACTTCATGGCAGAACCCCTTTAACGAAGTAAGACGTCCTGTGTCTTTTTGTTTGTACAGCTTGTTTGGCCCGTTGTGACAAGTCACTCCGGTTCACACTGACCGTGTGCAGAAAGTAGTCCATCACAACTTTTCCCCACTGATCCTTGTCGATAGTGCCTGCTAAATTCAGGGCAGCAATGTTGTCGAGAGCAGTAGCAACGCTTTTTCAGTTCTCCAAGGCTAACATTATATCTTTCAAAAGAGCTACAGTAGCAAGGATTATCTACATACTGAGCAGCTCATGTTATAGACAGAAGCATGCTACATGGCAGACCAATCCGAACTCATCTCTCGGCATGTCCAGCCCATCCATTATCTCAGCCAATCATGGCTAGCGTGAAGGTTCCTGTATTTTTCTGTGGCTGAACCAACTAGGCTTGTAATTTAACAATTGTATTCTTATTTACAGATGGCATACAAGTTTGTTATTAAGGCACATGAAAGTTCACATGTTCCCGAAGGCATTTCTGTCAAACGCATTTTGATGGAGATAATTGTTTTTCAAATGCCTCTCTCTCA
Source organism: Oncorhynchus mykiss (assembly GCF_057628025.1). Lineage (NCBI taxonomy): Eukaryota > Metazoa > Chordata > Actinopteri > Salmoniformes > Salmonidae > Oncorhynchus > Oncorhynchus mykiss. The sequence goes on from NC_143029.1 coordinate 52,214,079, forward strand.
TTAGTGACGTGCGACATACATATCTCTTTCATTTTCTTCTTTTCTCTGTGTGTGTGCGCGCATGTGTGCGTGCGTACGTGCAGGTATACTCCCTGATGAGAAGGTGTTGGGAGAATGATCCGGAGAACAGGATCCAGTTCAAAGGCCTGATCACAGAGCTGAAGACGCTGCTGGACGAGAGGCACAGAGGAGACAGACTGGCTGTCTGAACTGATAGAGCTCACACATAGATGGATATATATAAGAATTCATATTACAATAATATAAAATACATTGAGTATACCAAAACATTAGGAACACCTTCCTACTATTGAGTTGCTCCCCCCCCCCCCCCCCCCCCCTTTTTGCCCTCAGAACAGCATCAATTCGTCGGGGCATGGACCCTGCAAGGTGTCGAAAGTGTTCCACAGGGATGCTGGCCCATGTTGACACCAATGCACACAGTTGTGAAGTTGTCTGGATGTCCTTTGGGTGGTGGATCATTCTTGATACACCCGGAAAAACAAGTTGAGCGTGAAAAATCCAGCAGCATTGCTAAACCGGTGCGCCTGGCACCTACTACCATACACCACTCAAAGGCACTTACATTTTTTGTCTTGCACCATCATCCTCTGAATGGCACAAAAACTCAATCCATGTCTCAAGGCTTAAAAATCATTATTTAACCTGTCTCCTTCCCTTCATCTACAATGTTTGAAGGGGATTTAACAAGTGACATCAATAAGGGATCATAAGCAAATGCTTCTATCCAAATATACGGATGGATGGATGAAAAGGCTGACAGACAGACAAATGTCAATTAGCAGAAACAGACAGACGTGTGTTAGCACAGATAGACTGACAGACTTACATAAAAATAGATGTAATCTAGCACAGACAGACCAACACACAAAGACAGACAGACAGACGTCAACCATCACAGACAGACAGAAGGACAAACGCTGCATTTTTTACAATACAGAAACAAATTGCCCAGATGTGGGCTTGATTTATATACTTTTCCACATATTGTACATATACAGTAACTCAAGAGGATTCTGACCATCGAATGCATGTTGCTGTCATTCACCCTCATTTGTTGACTTCTGTGATCGAAAAAGCCTTGGTTTCATGCATGTCAACATCAGAAGCCTCCTCCCTAAGTTTGTTTTACTCACTGCTTTAGCACACTCTGCTAACCCTGATGTCCTTGCCGTGTCTGAATCCTGGCTCAGGATGGCCACCAAAAATTCTGAGATTTCCATACCCAACTATAACATTTTCCGTCAAGATAGAACTGCCAAAGGGGGAGGAGTTGCAGTCTACTGCAGAGATAGCCTGCAAAGTAATGTCATACTTTCCAGGTCCAAGCCCAAACAGTTCGAACTACTAATTTAAAAAATTACTCTCTCCAGAAATACGTCTCTCACTGTTGCCGCCTGCTACCGAACCCCCTCAGCTCCCAGCTGTGCCCTGGACACCATTTGTGAATTGATCGCCCCCCATCTAGCTTCAGAGTTTGTTCTGTTAGGTGACCTAAACTGGGATATGCTTAACATCCCAGCAGTCCTACAATCTAAGCTAGATGCCCTCAATCTCACACAAATCATCAAGGAACCAACCAGGTACAACCCTAAATCTGTAAACAAGGGCACACTCATAGACGTCATCCTGACCAACTGGCCCTCCAAATACAACTCCTCTGTCTTCAACCAGGATCTCAGCGATCACTGCCTCATTGCCTGTATCCGCTACGGATCCGCAGTCAAACGACCATCCCTCATCACTGTCAAACGTTCCCTAAAACACTTCTGTGAGCAGGCCTTTCTAATTGACCTGGCCCCGGTATCCTGGAAGGATATTGAACTCATCCCGTCAGTTGAGGATGCCTGGTCATTCTTTAAAAGTATCTTCCTCACCATTTTAGATAAGCATGCTCCGTTAAAAAAATGCAGAACTAAGAACCGATATAGCCCTTGGTTCACTCCAGACCTGACTGCCCTCGACCAGCACAAAAACATCCTGTGGCGGACTGCAATAGCATCGAATAGTCCCCGCGATATGCAACTGTTCAGGGAAGTCAGGAACCAATGCACGCAGTCAGTCAGGAAAGCAAAGGCCAGCTTCTTCAGGCAGAAATTTGCATCCTGTAGCTCCTACACCAAAAGGTTCTGGGACACTGTAAAGGCCATGGAGAACAAGAGCACCTCCTCCCAGCTGTCCACTGCACTGAGGCTAGGTAACACGGTCACCACCGATAAATCCATGATTATCAAAAACTTCAACAAGCATTTCTCAACGGCTGGCCATGCCTTCCTCCTGGCTACTCCAACCTCGGCCAACAGCCCCCCCCCCCCCGCAGCTACTCGCCCAAGCCTCTCCAGGTTCTCCAGATTTTCTGAAAGAGCTGCAAAACCTGGACCCGTACAAATCAGCTGGGCTTGACAATCTGGACCCTCTATTTCTGAAACTATCCGCCGCCATTGTCGCAACCCCTATTACCAGCCTGTTCAACCTCTCTTTCATATCGTCTGAGATCCCCAAGGATTGGAAAGCTGCCGCAGTCATCCCCCTCTTCAAAGGGGGAGACACCCTGGACCCAAACTGTTACAGACCTATATCCATCCTGCCCTGCCTATCTAAGGTCTTCGAAAGCCAAGTCAACAAACAGGTCACTGACCATCTCGAATCACACCGTACCTTCTCCGCTGTGCAATCTGGTTTCCGAGCCGGTCACGGGTGCACCTCAGCCACGCTCAAGGTACTAAACGATATCATAACCGCCATCGATAAAAGACAGTACTGTGCAACCGTCTTCATCGACCTTGCCAAGGCTTTCGATTCTGTCAATCACCATATTCTTATCAGCAAACTCAGTAGCCTCGGTTTTTCTGATGACTGCCTTGCCTGGTTCACCAACTACTTTGCAGACAGAGTTCAGTGTATCAAATCGGAGGGCATGCTGTCCGGTCCTCTGGCAGTCTCTATGGGGGTACCACAGGGTTCAATTCCTGGACTGGACAATTCCTGGACTCTTTTCTCTGTATATATCAAATGATCCGTTTTGTCACCAAAGCCCCATATACTACCCACCACTGCGACCTGTATGCTCTCGTTGCCGGCCCTCACTTCATACTCGTCGCCAAACACACTGGCTCCAGGTCATCTACAAGTCTCTGCTAGGTAAAGCCTGCCTTATCTCAGCTCACTGGTCACCATAGCAGCACCCACCAGTAGCATGCGCTCCAGCAGGTATATCTCACTGGTCACCCCCAAAGCCAATTCTTCCTCTGGACACCTCTCCTTCTCGTTCTCTGCTGCCAATGACTGGAAAGAACTGCAAAAATCTCTGAAGCTGGAGACTTACCTCCTTCACTAGCTTTAAGCACCAGCTGTCAGGGCAGCTCACAGATCACTGCACCTGTACATAGCTAATCTGTAAATAGCCCACCCAATCTACCTCATCCCCATACTGTATTTATTCATTTAGCATGTACATATTACCTCAACTACCTTGACTAACCGGTGCCCCGCACATTGACTCTGTACCGGTACCCTCTATATATAGCCTTGCTATTGTTATTTTACTGCTGCTTTTTAATTATTTGTTACTTTTATTTGTTACTTTTTTTAGGTATTTTTCTTAAAACTGCATTGTTGGTTAAGGGCTTGTAAGTAAGCATTTCACTGTAAGGTCTGCACCTGTATAAGTCGCATAATTGACAAATAAGATTTGATTTGATTTGATGCTCGGCCCAGGTAGATCTTGTGTTCAAAGAATTTCGGATGGAGCCATTGAATACAGTGCCTTGCGAAAGTATTCGGCCCCCTTGAACTTTGCGACCTTTTGCCACATTTCAGGCTTCAAACATAAAGATATAAAACTGTATTTTTTTGTGAAGAATCCACGCCCAATTTTTCAGTTTTTGATTTGTTAAAAAAGTTTGAAATATCCAATAAATGTCGTTCCACTTCATGATTGTGTCCCACTTGTTGTTGATTCTTCACAAAAAAAATACAGTTTTATATCTTTATGTTTGAAGCCTGAAATGTGGCAAAAGGTCGCAAAGTTCAAGGGGGCCGAATACTTTCGCAAGGCACTGTATAAACAGAGGACAATGGAAGATGATTGTCAGACTAAAAAAATCACAAACGGTCCATATTTTTATGTACAGTGTCTTCAGAAGGTATTCATACTCATTCCACATGCTATTATGTTACAGTCTGAATTCAAAATGGATTAAATAGATTTGTTTTTCTCACCCATCTACACCCAATACTCCATAATGACAAAGTGAAAATATGTTTGTAGAATCTTTAGCAAATTTATTGAAAGTGAAATACAGCAATATCTCATATACATAAGTATTAACACCCCTTTGGTAGCAATTACAACTATGAGTCTTTGGGTAAGTGTCTAAGAGCTTTGCAGACCTGGATTGTACGATTGTTTTTAATCTTCAAGCTCTGTCAACTTGGTTGTTGAACATAGCTAAAAAGATATTTTCAAGTCTTGTCATATATTTTAATGCTGATTTAAGCCAAACCTGTAAGTACTCCACTCTGTAACATTCAATGTCATCTTGGTAAGCCAGTGTATATTTGGCCTTGTGTTTTATGTTATTGTCTGGCTGAAAGGGGAATTTTTCTTCCTGTGTTTGTTGGAAAGCAGAATTTCTCCAGGATTTTACCTGTGCTTAGCTGTAATTCCCTTAAATGTTATCTTATAAACTCCCTAGTCCTTGCCAATGACAAGCATACCCATAACATTATGCAGCCACCACGATGCTTAAAAATATGAAGAGTGGTACCCAGTGATGTGTTGGATTTCCCCAAACATAACGCTTTGTATTCAGGACATAGACGTAATTTCTTTGCCACATTATTTGCAGTTTTAGAATAGTTTTATTCTGTACAGGCTTCCTTCTTTTCACTCTGTCATTTAGGTTAGTATCATGAAGTAACTAAACTAAGCAAAAAAAGAAACGTCCTCTCACTGTCCACTGCGTTTATTTTCAGCAAACTTGACGTGTAAATATTTGTATGAACATAACGAGATTCAACAAATGAGCCATAAACTGAACAAGTTCCACAGACATGTGACTAACAGAAATGTAATGTGTCCCTGAGCAAAGGCGGGGTCTAAATCAAAAGTAACAGTCAGTATCTGGTGTGTCCACCAAGTACTGCAGTGCATCTCCTCATCATGGACTGCACCAGATGTTCCAGTTCTTGCTGTGAACTGTTACCCCACTCTTCCAACAAGGCACAAGCAAGTTCCTGGACATTTCTGGGGGGAATACCACAAGCCCTCACCCCCCGATCCAACAGGTTCCAGACGTGCTCAATGGGATTGAGATCCGGGCTCTTTGCTGGCCATGGCAGATCACTGACATTCCTGTCTTGCAGGAAATCATGCACAGAGCGAGCCGTATGGCTGGTGGCATTGTCATGCTGAAGGGTCATGTCAGGATGAGCCTGCAGTAAGTGTACCACATGAGGGAGGAGGATGTCTTCCGTGTAACGCACAGCATTGAGATTGCCTGCAATGACAACAAGCTCAGTCCGAGGATGCTGTGACACACCGCCTCAGACCATGACGGACCCTCCACCTCCAAATCGATCCCGCTCCAGAATACAGGCCTCAGTTTTTTCATCAGAAATTATTGTTTATAGGTAGCTCCATGTGTGTGCAAACTATAACTGTGTTCAGATTTTTAATCTTTAATCCATTGTTTAGCTGGAATGGAATGTTGGTATCCTGTATATTTGACTGTGATATGTGGTTGTCTCACCTAGCTATTTTACTGTAAGTCACAAATTTTGCTAAATTACTAAAAGGTCAAATTTACACGTTTTACATACAGATCTCATATTACTGTATTGACTTTGTTTTTGATATATTCATGTCACAAATGTATCATTTGTCCAGTTCTTTATTAAATGTTTTGTTATTTGTTACATTTGACTGTAAAACATAGCAGAACATAGCAGAACTTATTTCTCTGAGACTGAGGCAGATATATAGCATTTAGCAAAGAAAAAACATTAGTTGTCTCTGAAATTAAATCATCAAGTGATTTTAAACAGAAACATTTCTGTCATTGAACGTTTTAATCATTTAGCAGACACTCTTATCCAGAGCAATTATGGTTAAGTGCCTTGCTCAAGGGCACATTGACCAATTTTTCACCTTGTCGGCTCTGAACCAGCAACTCGAAGCGCTAGGCTACCTGCCACCTACACATTGGGAATTCAACAAACTTTTGGCTGTCTTCTTGAGGGGCTGAGTATAGGTGGCAATCTCAATTATCACGACTCATCCAAATATGACTAAATTGTCCACATTGAAATGACGTGGTGTGCCCAGTGGGATCCATGTTCATGTGTTTGAGTGTGGCCGTAGCCAATGCAATGGATCTCTCCCTTCTTGTTTTTATATCTACTATGTGTCTCTGCGTATGCTCCTCTAATATGATGATGAACCTACTAGGCATGTAAACATTTAGCATGCAAAATGTCATACCCAAATCATCTCAAACTAAAAGTTTGTTCAAGCCACTGAGCTACACAATCCCTTTCCGAGATGAACATGTAATGCATATGTTAAATGATTTTGACATTCGTTTGTGCTTAGAAAATGCTGACATTATGCTGAAGTAACTAGATTAACAAAACCGAAGTGTGGGTTAAACAGTTTACCCTTGTCCATAGACTGCTTTCAAGCTAAGAAAACAAAATCTATATTTGTAATTTACCTGAAATGTCCCTTTTAAAGTGGCAATCAGCAGTTGCTACATCCATTTTAAATTAAATGAATGATGTACCCAGTGATTATTGTAGAATATAACTGATAAATGCCTCATGGGCTTAGTTCAACTTTCGTACTCCATCATAACCCAAAATGTAAGTTTCTTTTTCTCCAATGTTTGTAAACAAAGTAAATGTAAACAGGTACTATATAGCCTCAAAACATGGTTAAAACTATACTTTTATATCATGGATGGTCAGTTCTTGCATCCATAGCTCTTTCTATACATTTGAGAGCGGTTACATTTCTCCAGCCACATCCCTCAGCTTTTTACCACGTTGTTATTGTTTCTACTGCTGATTGCTGCTTTAAGGATATTATCAATGATTTGATTTGGTGGAAAACTTGTCTATCATCCCTGAGCTATTATCCGTGAGCTGTCACCTACTAAGAAAATTGCCTATTGCTTTGTATAAATAATGTTTTGTTGTTGCATTTAACTGCCGAAAATGCTGTTAAATGCAACAACAAAACATTATTTACACAAAGCAATCTGTTATATGGTTTTTGAACACTATAATTTGTTCATTTGCATGAAAGTTGTACTTTTAGTTTATGGTTGACAACAGCTTGTTTGCTGTTAACCAATCAGCGTTTTGTAGCGTTTTGTAGAGTTCAAAGCATGTGAATGCATCCAACTCGTATTTACGACTTCACAAATGGTAAATAACACCTTCCCATTTGGTTGAACAGCATTAGCAAGACTCAAGTAGATTTTAAGGCAAGGAATTTGACAATCTTGTGGTTAGCCTTAACTGCAGGTAAACAACTATCAAAGGAGTGTGTTGGCATGGTCTCATGTTTTGATGAGATTACTCTTGGTTGACCAGACACAAATATTTGGTATCTGCTTTTTGGCTATTCCTCTCTCTCTCCTTTAGAAACATCTACTTAAAACAGAAAAACATTAGAAGAGACCAGCTAGCTACTTCCTTTAAAGAGTCCCTTTGTGTGCTTATATAATGTTTTAAATATTCATGCTCTCCCGTTAGTTCCCGGACACAGTTTTAATAATGGGCTCCAAGTCTGATTTATGACTCAAATTAATGAATCTGCTAGCAGTGGGGAAAACATAAACGCTAATGCCTGGTGTCCCTTTAAGGAAAAGGAACAGGAAATCTATGTGCTGTGACCCAGAGAAGGTTACTGCAGTACCTTGTAATTGGCCCATAGAGAATTGCCCTTTTCTAGTCAGGATGGAGGGACAGTTTTCAAGGCACAATCTGGGATATGTGGGATATATTGTTTTTAATGGTCATTTCCATTAATATCCATTGCTTCTTGAAGAATATAGGTTAATGCCTCATGAGTTTAGAACGGTCTCTTACCCTATCATACATGAGTTCCATTACTCCATTGATTAGCTCCATCTATGAATTTGAGAGTGGTTATAATTCCCCAACCCAATTCCTCAGCTTTATCCCTAACCAAGTGGTGGGGCTGTCATGTCTGGGCTGAAACACAAAGTAAGAACTGTGTCTTTAAAACTACTGTGTTTGTTGATTCTGTGTCTTATCTCTCTGAATTAAGATTTATGCATGCATATTGTTGGCAGCTATTCTCATTGGTAGACACCCTACTGCTAAGTCTGCTGTATGACACATAGGAAATGTTCATCAGATCAATTTAACACTTGCAAGTATAAAGCATTACATTCATCTCCTGTGGTTGTTAACAAGGTTGAGCGTTTCAGCTGACATCTGATGTAAGTTTCAGTCCAAGAAGGCAGGAAAATCATTGAGATACAGCTGAGAATGTCTATCAATGACAACAGTCACCCATGCGCTACGCTCAGTACAAGTGACTCTATAGTTACATTATCAATCTTCATCACAATTATCTTGAGTGTATTTCTGCAGCATCTATTAGACATGGTTGTGGTTACACACAATCACATACAGTTGCTGGATAAAAAAAAAATCCCCATTAATCCATTTACAAGGCTGATTCAGCAGGATCACCGCCCATTTCCTACCTGGACAAGCCTCCTCTGCATAGTGATATTTCATTATGGGAAAAATGATTGGCTCACCTATTCCTCTCACACTGTCACCTTGTTTCAATAGTGTGATTGTGAACACTTGTAGTGTGACAAATCCCCCTGGCTTGGGTACATCAAAACTATGATGAATATCAAACACATGACCAGACAGATAGTTTCAGGACCGTTTTCCCTCCACAATTGATTGGACAGCTTTGAGCCAGGAACGCTCGTTGAGGTGGGTGATGGGAGCAATCTAATGTAGTCATACAGAGGATGACATATAGAGGAGTCGCCATGTCATCTCATTTGTATCACATGCGATGGACAGAAATGAAATCCTCCCAGAGTAGTAGTTGTGGTGTAGCAAATCAAAGTTTATTGGTTGAGTGCACAGTTCAGCAGATGTTATTAGCGGGTGCAGCGAAATGCTTATGTTACTAGCTCCTAACAATGCAGTAAAATGTCAAACAGGTGCAAAAATAATACATTTAAAAAATGAAAAACAAGAACGTATCCAATTAACAACCCAAATAGCATTGTCACAGTAATCCAAATGCAATGTCATGTCATGATTAAATTATATGACATGCTATTTTGTCAAAACGATTACCTAACGTTTAATTGATTATGTTATTGAATTAAAACAGGCAACAATTAAACCATTAATAACATGGGGCACCAAGCAAGCAATAATTGATATAGAGCGGTTATCTCCCGAATCCACTCTCTTAAAGATCTGAAGATCTTTTATATCAATAGCAGTCAAGGATTAATCGTCACCTCGATCGGTCTCATTCTGATTGTCGTAGGTACTTGGTTATCTGCACAAACCCTAGCTAATAAGTTTAATCAGCAATACACACATTGGCTTCATTATTTATTTACTAAATGCCTAAATAATCACACAGAATTACATATATAAAAACACACACCGGATAGATCACACATTGATTACTAATCATGTCATGAAAATACCCCAGTGGGCTAACGCGATATGATGGCTGGTTACACAAAGGGGGTTGGGCTTGAATGAAAGAGCGGGAAGACTGAGGGACAAAGGGATTGGGTCTATCAGACCTTGAGAAGCTACTCTACCATAAATACAGAATCTTATGCATTCTACTAACTGCCCAATCGGAAAAGGAAAATGCAAGATATATTTATATTTACTCTGAGCTGCGCTTCGATAGATGAGAGCTGGAAGACTGGTTTACCCAGCAGAGATCGCCATTGTCCTTTTGAAGAATCTTTCTGGTCGTAGAGTTGTAGATCGGATACCCTGTCGTTCTTCTGAGATTGTCTGTCCTTTTCTAGGCCACGTACGTTTACAGCTGCAGCTGATAACTCGACGTCTAGGAGGTGTCACTTCTAGAGTGAATAATTGTTCAAAGTTCATACCAAGTTGCTATAATCAACTCACACTTTATTCTGGATGGTCTAGTCGAAATTCATCTCAAAGTTGAAATTAGCCCTTTTTGTTTCAAATATTTTTTTTAAACACACACAAGAATGGTGTAAAGGTATACAAGACGGGTATACAATTCTTATCTAAACATAAAAGAGCATACAGGAACAACAAGACCCAGAGTTCTGGGTGCAAAACAAATAATACAAAACACGACATACAAAACAAGAACATGTAGAAAGAAAGAGGGTAGATGTCGTCGTCCCCCCCCACACTTATTCCCCCCTATCCCCCCAACTGCTCAGGTGGCAGGGCCAGCACATACTGCCCAAAGGTAGATTAAAATATTACAATTGAGAGTGCGTTAATAAGTACAAATTCACAGCGCCGACTCGTCCAAGTAGGAGAGGAAAGGCTGCCAGATTTGATCAAATGTTGAAAATGTATTGTTCAGAATATATCTAATTATTTCTAAGTGTACAGTGTTTGCCAATTCACTGAGCCATAATTTGGTAGAGGGCGCTTCCCTCCTTTTCCAAAACAACAAGATAATTTTCTTTGCCGAAATGAGACTGTAAGAGATTAGTTGTTTTGGGGGGTTGGTTAATCCGTTTAGGGACTCAGATACTCCCAGGATTATCAGAAGCGGGTCTGGATCTATTGAAGTCTCCAAAACTTCAGAGAGGATCCCAAAAATTCCACACCAATAACCATGCAAGCTAGAGCATAGGGCAAAGCAGTGGAGTAGTGTACCCTGCGCAGCCTGACATTTATCACATGTAGGGGATGTATCAGGAAATATCCTATGCAGTTTAGTTTTGGAATAGTGTAATCTGTGTAATACCTTGAATTGTATGAGACGATGTCTGGAATTAATGGAGCATGTGTGGATATACTCCAAGCTCTCTTCCCAGTCTGCCACCGAGATGTCAGTCCCTAGTTCTTCCTCCCATTTTGCCTTGATGGCATCTGTAGAAGTTGTGCTAACAGATTGAAAAGCATCATATAGACGGGATATCAGTTTATCTGAGGTGGGGCATATTTTTATGCATCTGTCAAACATGGAAGGTTTAGCATTCCCAAATGTTGGGAGGTGTTTTCTAACGTAGTCTCTAATTTGTAGGTATCTGAAAAAATTACTTCTGGGAAGATTATAAGTTTCCTTCAGCAACTCAAAGGAAGCAAAGGTCCCTTCTATGTATAAATCCCCTATGGTACTTATCCCCAACTCTCCCCATCGCTCAAAGGTGTTATCAAGGTTAAAGGGGGCAAAGGAGGGATTCCTGGCGACAGGGAGCATGAATGACATTGGTCTAAACTCAAAGTGGACTTTAATTTGCTTCCAGATTCGGACTGTGCTATGTATAATAGGATTGTTACAATAAAGTGACATCTCCAGATTGACAGGCGACAAAATCACAGCGCCAATGGAGAAGGGGTGACACTCCTCACGCTCCATACTAAGCCAGCTGGATGACGGAAGTGCGTCATCCAGCAGAAACATAACAATGCGGAGGTTAGCGGCCCAGTAATAAAATATAACATTTGGGAGAGACAATCCTCCTTCCATCTTGGATTTACAGAGGTGTTTTTTTTTACCTATCCTGTGTGTTTTATAATCCCAGGTGAAAGGATTGATAATTGAGTCCAGTTGTTTATGAAAGGATTTAGGTATGAATACTGGGATGTTCTGATATAGGTAGAGCAGTTGTGGGAGGAAGACCATTTTAATGGCATTCATTCTTCCAAGCAGAGAAATTGGGAGAGTTCTCCAAAATAGTATGTTTGCCTTGAGTTTTTGTATCAGAGAGGGGAAATTCTCTTTAAATAGTAAGGAGTATTGTTTGGTAACTACAATTCCTAGGTAGGTACATTTTTCTGAAGATGGGCATAAATTCACTCTTGTTCCAATTTATTCTGTATCCCGAGAAGGTACCAAACAAATTGATCACATCAAGACTAGCTGGGATACTAGCCTGGGGATCTGTTACATAGAGGAGGATGTCATCTGTGTATAGGGAAATCTTATTTAGAGTATCTTTAGTATTATAGCCGTGTATTGCTGCATGAGATCTAATCGTCTGAGCGAGCGGTTCGATAATTAGGGCGAAGAGCATAGGCGACAGCGCACAACCCTACATGGGGACCCTTGTCCCCATGTAAAGGTTAAATCGGGGCGACAATGATTGGTTAGTGAGTATTCTGGCACAGGGGGATCCAATTTAGTGAGTATTCTGTCACAAAGCTGGATCCAATTTATGAACCCATCTCCAATATTACATTTCTGTAGGACCTTGAATAGATAGGGCCACTCAACTTGGTCAAAGGCCTTTTCAGCGTCAAGAAATATGACGGCAAGGTCCACGTTGGGTAACCTCTGAGAATACATAATATTGAAGAGGTGCCTGAGATTGAAGAATGAGTTTCTGTTAGGAATAAAGCCGGTCTGATCCGAATGGACCAATTTGCCAATTAAAGTGCTAAGCCTGTTAGCCAGAGTTTTTGCTCAAATCTTTTGGTCTGTATTAAGGAGAGATATTGGTCTGTATGACCCTACCTCTTCTGGATCTTTACCCTTCTTATGTATAACTGTAATGAACGCTTCGTCCAAAGTAGAAGGGAGAGCTCCATCCTCATTGGCCTGGACCAACATTTTGTGCAGGTAGGGAGAGAGCATGTTGCTGAATGTTTTATAGAATTCGCCAGGGTATCCATCTGGACCCGAGGTCTTGCCACTCTTTAGAGATTTAATTGTTTCTCGAATTTCATCAAGAGATATTTCCTTATTCAGGAAGTTAGAATCTTCCTGGTTCAGGGCAGGAAGATTACAGTCCTCCAAAAATGTTTGCATAATTAAGGGGTTAGGATCCGCTTTAGATGTATATAGAGTCTCATAAAACTGCCGGAATCTATCATTGATGTCTTTGGGGGAAGAGAGTAATTCCCCAGATGCAGATTTAACTTTGTGAATCATTCGGTCACTCACATTTTTTCGAAGTTGTCTGGCGAGTAATTTGTGTGGTTTGTCACCAAACTCAAAATATTTTGCTTGGCATAAGAGAAAAGATTTAGCAATTTTAGCTGAGAGAATCTTATTATATGTTTCTCCATAGATGGATGGCTAGCATTCTCCCTATCCAGTAAGTGAATTTGTCCCTCCAGTTCTTCCAGTTTTCCTCTGTTTTGCCTACTCCTGGCAGCCTGAAAGGAGAAGATACAGCCTCTCAGATAAGCCTTCAGTGTTTCCCACAATAATGCTGGGGAAGTCTCTGTGTTGTCGTTGGTATCAAAGAAAAATTGAATTTGGTCTTTAAGATATTCACAGAATGTTGGTTCTGTGAGGAGCTGAGGATTCAAACTCCAGACCCTCTCGTTTGGTACAATGTCACCCAATCTCAGGGAGAAGGTGAGTGGACTGTGGTCCGAGATTATAATATCATGATACCTCACATTACAGGTATAGGGGAGTAGTCTAGCATCCAACAAAAAGTAGTCAATTCGAGTGTAAACATTGTGAACATGAGAGTAAAAGGAGTATTCCCTACCCGTAGGGTTAGCGATCCTCCATATATCAAATAAGTTAGAATTTTTTATGTAGGTATTCAAGAATTCGCTTGAATAGGAGGTAGGGGTTCGCCGGGTAGAGGATGTATCCAAATATTGGTCTAGCACACAGTTAAGGTCCCCTTCAATGACCAGGTTAGTATGGGAGATATCTGGAATCAGGGCAAGGACTCTTTTGAAAAAAGAGAGGTTATCAATGTTTGGCCCATAGATATGTAGTAGAGTTGCTGAGGTAGAGTGGATTTCTCCTATTACGATCACATACCGACCCTCTTTATCCGCAATAGTGGTTTTATGTAGAAAGGGAATTCCTTTCCGTACCAGAATTGCTGTGCCTCTCGTTTTGGCAGAGAAGTTAGTGATACACTTGCCCCACCCACCTACACTTAAGTCTGTTATGAGAGTTATTCTTCAGATGGGTTTCTTGCAAAAATATAATATCAGACGAGAGTGCTTTCAAGTGGGCTAGGACCTTGCCTCTCTTAACTTCTTCGATATAGGGGGCGCTCTTTTAATTTTTGGATAAAAAAACGTTCCCGTTTTAAACTAGATATTTTGTCACGAAAAGATGCTCGACTATGCATATAATTGACAGCTTTGGAAAGAAAACACTCTAACGTTTCCAAATCTGCAAAGATATTATCTGTGAGTGCCACAGAACTGATGCTACAGGCGAAACCAAGATGAAATTTCAAACAGGAAATGCCCCAGATTTTGAATGCGCTTTTGTTCCAATGTCTCCTTATATGGCTGCGAATGCGCACATAATGAGCCTACACTTTCTGTCGTTTCCCCAAGGTGTCTGCAGCATTGTGACGTATTTGTAGGCATATCATTGGAAGATTGACCATAAGAGACTACATTTACCAGGTGCTCCGCTTGGTGTCCTCCGTTGCAATTATTGCGTAATCTCCAGCTGCGTGTATTTTACCATTTGCTTCAGAGGAGAAACCAAACTGCCACGAATGACTTATCATCGAATAGATATGTGAAAAACACCTTGAGGATTGATTCTAAACAACGTTTGCCATGTTTCTGTCAATATTATGGAGTTAATTTGGAAAAAAGTTTGGCGTTGTAATGACTGAATTTTCGGGGTTTTTTCTTAGCCAAACATGATGAACAAAACGGAGCGATTTCTCCTACACAAATAATATTTTTGGAAAAACTGAACATTTGCTATCTAACTGAGAGTCTCCTCATTGAAAACATTCGAAGTTCTTCAAAGGTAAATGATTTTATTTGAATGTTTTTCTTGTTTTTGTGAAAATGTTGCCTGCTGAATGCTAGGCTTAATGCTATGCTAGCTATCAATACTCTTACACAAATGCTTGTGTAGCTATGGTTGAAAAGCATATTTTGAAAATCTGAGATGACAGTGTTGTTAACAAAAGGCTAAGCTTGTGAGCCAATATATTTATTTAATTTCATTTGCGATTTTCATGAATAGTTAACGTTGCACCTTTACTTCCCACCCTGTTCCCCTAATTTCCCCAACACTTACCCCCCCCCCCCCATCAACCCACATTTAACAGGCATGCACAAACAGGAGAGAAAAAAAAGGAAAAATATAAATAATAAACATTGTCTGGCCGATGCCAAAGAAGCACGGCGCGACCTCGAACAAGAGGTAAAACAAAGGGGAGGCTCCCGCGAATAAAGTGTTCAGTTAGCATCTAATAAACCTAAACAGAATAAGTTGCAACTTAAACATATTGCGCATTTAAGCGTTATCCTGGGTCAATCCCAGAGATAAGCAAGATATAGCCTCAAGATTATATTGCTAAGCACTGCCGGTCAAAACCTAAACCATCCGCAACCGACATAGTCAGCCGTACCTTTACATACTGTGGGTCAGGAGATCGGAACAAGGATTTGCTAAATTAAACGTTCCCCCCAATAAAAAATATATATTTATTTATATGTATATACATCCATATGCACATATACACATACAAACATTCATACCCCAGAATAACAATCTACACTGATTTAAAATATACACATACATAATACTAAAATGCTAAGAGAAAATACACCTACACCTACACAGACATAAGCACTACAGAGCGCTGGTGGGACTCTAGTCGGGAGAGAGGCCCACGGCTAGACAAAGGCAGAACGGCACAAAACATCAACTTGCTAACCAGGTGTCTGTGTCTGCCCCTTCCCAACCATCACCCCCAGTCCCCTGCAAGCAATAAATAAATGGTATGGTAGTAAGAATAATGTAAGGATTGTACAATAAATAACGAAACAAAACAAAAATGGGGGAATATAAGTACATCCATCCGAAGGTGTCAGTGATCAAACCTGGAAGTAAAAATATACATCGCTCTGAGCACAGCCGGGATGGAAGTGAATTTAACGTTAAATGAGAGCTCTGACCGCCATCCATTGGTCGGCTCAGCATCTTATATGTTCGGTAGCCCTTGTTGAGCCCGTTTAATATGGTTTCACCCAATATGGTATAGTATGGATTCGAGTCCATGAGCAGGCCCTAACACACAATGACAAGGCACTCTAACCTGTACGGGGGATTGGTGTATATATTATTTTTGTGTCCAGTTCAGCAATAGTGGCCTTAAGATCCTCAGCTATAGCAACACGTAGCTCCCCAAAGCCCGGGTAAGTTCTGTAAGTGTCACGTTGTTGCATGTGCCTCCCGCCATGTCTGTCTCGTTGTTTAGTGGGGAGTAGGCCTCCGCTGTGGATTTATTCTCCTTTGGTCGCTTATTACTCGGCATTTTCATATAAAAAGTTACAATCTTGTATTAGAAAGAAACATTTGTTGTAAAAAGTGCCATAAAGTAGGTTAAATTAGATTATTTTGCAAAAAAGTTGCAGGAGCCTCTCACGCACAGCCGTTCACTCCAACATGCTAGCTCCGCCCCGAAATTAACTGTTTTAAACATATGGACACCAGTCCTCACGTCATCGGGAACTGAGTTTGACTTCCGTCAACGGGCTTTTGTACTGGGAGAGAAGGGTGTAATTCATAGTTCTCAACCAATGTCGGTTCACTTGGGCGTGGCCACTGAGTGGGCCCACGTTTTACTATGAAACAATTATCTTATTTAGGAGATAATTTAATCTTTTCACAAATAGTTTCATAGTTAAACATTTAAATTTCACAACAATTCCATGTGAATCTGATAACTAGAATGTGTAGACTTTCCAAGATACAGTTTATGGCCGGGGTAGGCCGTGATTGTAAAATAAGAATTTATTCTTAACTGACTTGGCTAGTTAAATAAAGGTTAAATAAAATAAAAAGGTATTGGGGCAGTGACACATTTTTTTGTTGTTGTGGCTCTGTATTCCAGATTATAAATGATACAATAAATCAAATCAAGGCCTCCCGGGTGGCACAGCGGTCTAAGGCACTGCATTGCAGTGCTAGCTGTGCCACCAGAGATTCTGGGCTCGAGCCCAGGCTCTGTCGCAGCCGTGATGGTATCATGGTAGCATCCGTTATCATAGTAGCATCCACATTAATGTAGAAGTAAACAAAAGTGACTCCAAAATGACACAATACATTATTTACCATACATTTCTATTGAGCACAAAATGATCAGAAACACAACAAAAACCAACAGCAAATGCATCCATCAAATGTGTAGTCACAAGCTTGATGTAATCATTGCTTGCTATGAATATGGGTCCAAATACTTAACATTTTACTACTTTAATACACATTTAGCTTGCAGAGAACAGTGGAACAATAATTTTATTTAATTACCACAGTGAATTATTATTATGTTTGTTTAATGTAAGGAATGTGTTGGGGATGAGTAAGGGATGTGTTGCCAATTGGCGATTTGACACGAAAATAACATTTCCTTCCTTCCTTCCTATTGTCCCAATAATTTTGGTCCCCTAAATGGAGAGACTATGTACAAAAGGTGGTGTAATTTCTAAACAGTTTACCCGATATGGATGAAAATACCCTCAAATTAAAGCTGACTGTCTGCACTTTAACCTCATAGTCATTGTATAATTTTGTATCTTTAAGTGCTAGAGTACAGAGCCAAAACAACAACAAATGTCACTGTCCCAGTATATTTGGAGCTTGCTGTATAAGTAAATATGTGGTGTGTATAAACAGTGTAACTAAAATGCAATGTTAAGTAGTAGAAATATTAGAAAGAGCTGTGTCGAAAATGTTATTGTAATGGTGAGAGGTTATTATGTCTTGGGGGTATGGTATTTGTGCGTCTAACTTTCTCAATCATCATTATTCAAGTGCTGAAATGCTTTCTCTCCCCTTCCTTCACACTTGTATCTTTCCCTTCCCTTCCCCAGATAGGTTGCGTATTAAATGGCACCCTATTCCCTATATAGTGCATTACTTGACCATAGGGCTCTGGTCAAAAGTAATGCACTATGTAAGGAATAGGGTGCCATTTGGGAGGCATAAATAGGCTTTCAGCTTTGATAGGAATGTACATCTCTGCAGTGTCACCCTCAGGTCCATTTTGGGGTTAATTGGATGCGCTTGCTCCAAATCCGTAGCTTTAGTGTTTCAGTCAGAGGAAGTATTTGTTCTGCAGGTGCTGCTGTGCTTATGTCCTTCCCCCAGGCAGGGAGGCAGATATTCAGGCAGGCAGGCTGTTCCCATGACCCCTCCCCTGGTTCCCAGGCCCCAGGGCTCCAGACAGAGCTAGGAGGATTCACTGTGCTGACCTCCTTCACACCACAGCCTGGCTCACTGGAAATCTCAGACACAGTATTCATCAGACCCAGAAGTGTTCTGTTCCTTTTTCATTTGGCTGTGTTTGAGAAGTGGATCATCTATTTGTCAACTAATTGTCACTTCCTCGATTGCTTCACCGATTGCTTTCAAAATAGAAACGGACAATATTCATATAATTACCTGAGCTAACCACTTTCTCTCCTGGACTTTACTATTTGGAAAACGTGTGACACGATGTATCAAAAGGATGGGGGTATCGTCGGCAAATCATAGACACAGGACAAAAAACATTTGACCCATGTGTTTATGTGTTTTGGTACAAACCAACATTTCCGCCTTGTGTTTAATATTCTAGAAAACGTCAATCATGAATAAGTAATGTCACCCATATTTTGGTAAAAGCCATGCTGGAAGTTGATAGGAGATTGTAAGGGGGGCAGTACAGTTTTTTATATTTGACAATCAATTAATTACATGAAGTCCCACCAAAACATTTGGATTCCATGGACTTTTGGTCTCTCATTATACAATTGTTTATGTGCCATAATACAGTCAATATTTGATGGATAAAAATAAAACAAAGTTGAGTATCTTAGTCCAATATGCAGATGT
Source organism: Oncorhynchus mykiss (assembly GCF_057628025.1). Classification (NCBI taxonomy): domain Eukaryota; kingdom Metazoa; phylum Chordata; class Actinopteri; order Salmoniformes; family Salmonidae; genus Oncorhynchus; species Oncorhynchus mykiss. The sequence goes on from NC_143029.1 coordinate 52,233,130, forward strand.
TACATTTATCAGAACTGCATTTTTGACCTTTTATCAAAGGTCAAACACGTCAGCAGTAGAATCAACACATGAAATGAGACTGAAATGTCGGGAAGTCTTTTGGATCCTTGTCAAGATTTATAACCAGGTCATCCAGGTTGTTTTTGAAGATGTTCATTATGGTAGATATTAGAAGAGTGGCGCATGTGTGTGCGCGTCCGTATATTGCTTGTGAAAGAGACAGGGACAGAGATGGAGGGAGGGAGAGGAATGATATGTAGTGCAGATGAAAATACTCACCTTATGACTGTGTATATGCAGTTCTGCTGTGAGATTGTTGGAATAGATTGGGAGATTTAGACTTACAGAGACGACCAAATCCAATTCCTCAACTTTTCAATTACGTTTGCTTGGCAGCAATATCTCCATGAATGTGAGGAGAACATGATGAACTTTTGATCAATTGAATCAGCTGTGATACCCTCAAGGTAAACTCATCTTGTGTGAGGGAAGTTAACAGTTTCAGAAATCTGAGTCACACCCCAGCTATCAGATAACGTTCTGAGAACCATATGCTTTTTTAAGCTTGGTTGTCCTATGGTTATTTGGCATACAACCTTCCCAAAACTTTCTGGGAATGGTGCAGGATAGTTGCTTGGCTTTGGAATGTTCTCAGCACATTTAAAGAACTTGACCAACATTTTTTTTATTTTATTACAGAAAATTTCCAGGAAGTTCAAACACGATTACATTTAACTTCAATTTTGTTCATGTCCTAGGAATGTTCTCCGACTGGTTTGACATTGGGAATATTCTCAAATAGTTCAGAGGAAGTTAAGAAACATTCTTCTCTCGGAATTTCAGTACTTCAGCATACAATGAGTGTACAAAGGTCACATGTTCTTTCCACGACGTAGACTAACCAGGTGAATCCAGGTGAAAGCTATGATCTCTTATTGATGTCGCTTGTTAAATCCACTTCAATCAGTGTAGATGGCGGTGAGGAGATGACGGGGATGGGCAAGACAAAATATTTAAGTGCCTTTGAACGGTGTGTGGTAGTAGGTGCCAGGCACACTGGGTTGTGTCAAGATCTGCAACTCAATTATCAGGAAGGTGTCCTTAATGTTTTGGAAACTCAGTGTAGTTTCCTACAGGTTTCCTCATGGTTCTATTTAAAGTCATGTTCTCAAATTGCTCTGGGAACATTAAGAACACTTTCCATAAATATCCCAAGAAAACTTTAACTTCAGAGAATGTTGTTTAAAAACACAGTTTTCCGCATCAACCAGGCTTTATCCTCTATCTTTTAAAGTGTGTTCAGGTGTGTTGGCCGCGCCCACTAATTGGCCACGCCTGATCTTAATAATTGCTTGTTTCCTTTGAAATGGGCTCTGTTTGAATAGACTAAAATGAACAGCTTTGAATGCATAAAAAAAACATGGGATGCTAACGCCATGTTGATGGAGGCTGAAATGACATTTGAGATTTTTTGTACTTTTGTACTATTAGTTTTTTTTTTTTACTTGATGAAAATGTGTATTTTCTTTAGTTTATCATACTACTATCTTCAACATTGTAATGAATTGTAATCACTTTAAAATTGACACATCAATAACTTCAAAGCTCACTACTTTACACAATTCCAAAGCCCATTTCAAAGAGAATGTTACAAACTGGACTATATTTAGTAACTTACTTTGAAGAGATGGTGTTTGGGTCTAAATAGGTGTTTGGTAGTCTAAGTTCTGTGTATTTGCCTTTAACTGCCATTTCCCGAAAGTCAGACTCTTCCCACATGCCAGCTATTTTTTCTCAGCTTCAGAAGCATTTGCATTCACCAAATGTTGTGTGGTTATCCTTAGATATATTCTCCAGACTTGCCCAGAGGGAATTGTTTATATGATCTCAATTTTTTAAATTCTAGATAACATATTCTCTCTGTAAAAATTGGGCAAAAATGCATTTTACATACATGTCTTTTTTTGTGTTTTACAGATAGGAAGATGAAAAAAGTATTTATCCAGTATTTATTTTGGAGCTGCAGGTAGCCTAATGGTTAGAGCGGACAAGGAACAAAACTGTCGTTCTGCACCTGAACAAGGCAGTTAATCCACTGTTCGCTTTTAGGCTGTCATTGTAAATAAGAATTTGTTCTTGCCAAGTTAAATCAATAAAAAATACACTATCTACTCTGGTCCTGGAGTGTCTTAATTAAATGAAACCAAAATATTTTGACTGACTTCCTCCAGGGTCCAGAAAAATGCATTTGCAAGATATGGAAATATGTACAAATATGTACTTTAATGAGATATTAAAGATCAGTCGAGCAGTGAATTTCAAAGACAAAGGAAGATGTTTAATGACTCGCAAAGAGGGGCACCTATCCCTTTGAGCATGGTGAAGTAATTAATTACACTTTGGATGGTGTATCAATTCACCCAGTCACTAAATGGATACATGCATCCTTCCTAACTCACTTGCTGTAGAGGAAGGAAACTGCTCAGGGATTTCACCATGAGGCCCACAGTGTCTTTAAAACAGTTAGAGTTGAATGGCTGTGATAGGACAACATTGAGGATGGATCAACTACATTGTAGTTACTCCACAATACTAATCTAAATGACAGAGTAAAAATAAGGAAGCCTGAACACAATGCAAATACTCTAAAAAATGTATACGGTTTGCATAAAGGCACTACAGTAAAACTGCAAAAATGAAATGTAGCAAAGAAATATACTTTACGTCCTGAATATATAAAGCGTCATGTTTGGGGCAAATCTAATTTAACATCACTGAGTACCACTCTTCATATTTTCAAGCATAGTGGTGGCTGCATCATGTTATGGGTATTTTTTAACCTTTATTTAACTAGGCAAGTGAGTTAAGAACAAATTCTTATTTTCAATGACGGCCTAGGAACAGTGGGTTAACTGCCTTGTTCAGGGGCAGAACAACAGATTTTACCTTGTCGGCTCGGGGATTCAATTTTGCAACCTTTCAGTTACTAGTCCAACACTCTTACCACCTGGCGCCCTGTATGCTTGGCATCGCGAAAGACTAGGGAGTGTTTTTTAGGATAAAAATAAATGGAATAGAGCTAAGCACAGGCAAAATCCTAGAGGATTGAAAATATATATAATAAATTATCAACCCTGCAAGCGATACAAGACTATTATTATGGTGGGAGATTGTCACGTATAGCAACATGTCATGGCTGTGCTTTATAACAGACTTCAATCATCGTTCAAACTAAATCAAAAGTGCAATCCTGAAATGCTGGACATTCACAAACAGTATCGATGCTCTAGTCTCTGGCGGAAAATTCCGCTCTGTTTTCATACAGACAGGCACACACAATCAGGGACACGCTGGTTCATTCTTTCCAAGACGGAAGATGACAAGTGCCTGGATTAGGATCTGCGTCACATCCTGTTGTAGATCATGAACCTGCAGGAGCGAGTCACTGTTTGATGTTTGCAGAGAATGGCAGGGTGTTGTCCTGGGTCACACCAAGGTTCTTTGCACTCTGGGAGGGGGACACCTTGGAGTTGTCAACTGTGATGGAAAGGTCTTTGAGTGGACAGGCCTTACCCGGGAGGAAGAGCAGTTCCGTCTTGTCGAGCTTGACGGGGTGGGCCGACATCCAACCTGAGATATCTGCCAGGCACGCAGTGATGTGTGTCATCACTGTTGTGACTTTACTTTCATTCACCTGATTATTTATTAATCGAATCAACTATGTTTAAATTAAATAAATCAGGTAACAATGAACTCATTAGGAATGTGGTGCACCACGAGAGCAGTTGTTTAAAGAGTTACCATCTCCCGAAATAAACTCTAAAAGGTCACATCCATAAATCAGTCAACGTATTAATCATAACCTCTTTTCATATCATCATTCTGAACAGTCATAACCTCCTTGCATCTGCAAAAACCCCAGCCTTATGATTCAGTACTACACTAATTGGTTTAATTATTTATTTACTAGATAACTAGATGATAACACAGGATAAACATACACACTTCATACATCAGAAAAAGGTCCCTAGTGGACTGACAACATACGGCGGCTTATTACAAAGGAGATAGAGAGGGAGGGAGACACTTATCATTGATACATTTTAGGAACAACTCTGACAGTAAATCATATACATTGCACACAAACCGCCACCCGTTTGGAGTAAGAAATCATTAATTTATTTACGTTTTAATGCCTTTGTTTGCGGGTTTATCACTGTTGGAACCAGGCCTTCTTAGGAAGAGTGTTGGGTCTTTCCGCGGCATGCTTGAAAGGCTCTGATTGTCCAAAAATGGCCGTCCCCGTCTCCTACTGTTGTTCACTCTGGAAGATGCTCCTTGGAAGATAAGCTAACCAGAGAGTAGTAGAATATGGTGACTTGAGAAGAGTAGTGGAATAGGATGGTTTGAAGAGTAGTAGAATGGTCCCACTTAAATTCGCTTTTCTATATACTTTACTTAGGACCGCTAATCAGCCGTACCAGTGATTGTCCGGGAGGTGACGTTCTTGTCTCTACCTCGTGTTGAGATTTCAGAGTTCAAACCACTTTGTACGTGAGCTGCAGCTACACGCCTCTCTGGTCTAAATGTTAATTTCTTTACCAATCCTTTTATGCACTCTGGTCGAAAGGGACGGTTCCGTCAGGCTAACACGCTCTCTGACCTCACTCGGGGCGTGGCTACTTACTGTGCAAAGTTTATAGAAAACAAATATCTCTGATGGCTCCTAAAATCACATCCCTATCTTAACAAAAATACTTGCATCATTTTCCATATTTCATGCACAATGTAGAGGATGGAGATTTCATACATGTAGTGTATATACTTTTAACGTTACAATATTTCCTTTATAACATTTTAATGACATCTCAAAATAACAACCAATATGACAATATTATTCTCTAGATCGCCTCTAGACCATTTCCCACGTTCTATGTTAGAAATCTTGTTCCAGTATTCAATTTAGAACGTGTTAAGAGCTTCGGTGAACAAAGACACATTCATGTGTGAATTTGGAGAGGGAGACCCTGGATCTCCTCTCCTTTAATTTACAACAGAGCATGAGGTGTCAACCCCCCACCAGCTCCCTCCTCCCCCCTCTGTGGGTGAGAGAGGGTCTGGTTACTGTCATCTATTGCCAAGCTGATCTGACCCATTCGGCTCCTCACAGGACAGTCATGACACCACCAGGGTGTCAGAAGGCGGGAAGGAGAAAAGTAGTTGAGGGTCAGAACAACAGAACATAAATTTTACTGTGGTCCCTTGTTATTCTTCTTGAACTCAGGCACAAACTCAAGCAACTGGTGATCGAATTCCTCCCTGAGTTTTGGCGATAGTTCATCCATGAAATCAGCTATAATTGACAGGGCCCCGTGGAGATGATGTGAATAAGTTCCATATTCTACATGTCAGACACTTGTTCTATAATATATTTAAATCTGAATGTTTTGTTCACATTATGCGTTACATCCTTATTCTAAAATGGATTAAACTGTTTTTCACTAAGAAAAAAATGCTTTTTTGGGGGGGGAATTTATTACAAATAAAGAACGGAAATATCCCATTTACATAAGTATTTAGACCCTTTATTCAGTACTTTGTTGAAGCACCTTTGGCAGCGATTACAGCCTCGAGTCTTCTTGGGTATGAAGCTACAAGCTTGGCACACCTGTATTTGGGGAGTTTCTCCCATTCTTCTCTGCAGATACTCTTAAGCTCTGTCAGGTTGGATGTGGAGCATCGCTGCAAAGCTATTTTCAGAGATGTTGGATTGGGTTCAAGTCCAGGCTCTGGCTGGGCCACTCAAGGACATTCAGAGACTTGTCCCGAAGCCACTCCTGCGTTGGCTTGGCTGTGTGCTTAGGGTCGTTGTCCTGTTGGAAGGTGAACCTTCGCCCTAGTCTGAGGTCCTGAGCGCTATGGAGCATGGTTTCATCAAGGATCTCTCTATACTTTGCTCTGTTCATATTTCCCTCAATCCTGACTAGTCTCCCAGTCCCTGCCACTGAAAAACATCCCCACGGCATGAAGCTGCCACCACCATGCTTCACCGTAGAGATGGTGCCAGGTTTCTTACAAATGTGATGCTTGGCATTCAGGCCAAATAGATCAATCTTGGTTTCATCAGACCAGAGAATCTTCTTTCTCAGAGTCCTTTAGGTGCCTCTTGGCAAAATCCAAGCGGTCTGTCATTTGCCTTTTACTGAGGAGTGGTTTCTGTCTGGCCACTCTACCATAAAGGACTGATTGGTGGAGTGCTGCAAAGATGGTTGTCCTTTTGGAAGGTTCTCCCATATCCACAGAGGAACTCTGGAGCTCCACAGAGGAACTCCAAGTCCCTTCTCCCCCGATTGCTCAGTTTGGCCGGGCGGCCAGCTCCAGGAAGAGTCTTGGTGGTTCCAATCTTCTTCAATTTAAGAATGATGGAAATCATTCCTGTCTCGGAGCTCTATGGATAATTCCTGCTCTAACATGCACTGTCAACTGTGGGACCTTATATAGACAGGTGTGCCTTTCCAAATCATGTCCAATTAATTGAATTTACCACAGGTGGACTCCAATGAAGTTGTAGAAAAATCTCAAGGATGATCGATGGAAACAGGATGCACCTGAGCTCAATTTCGAGTCTCATAGCAAAGGGTCTGAATACTTATGTAAATAAGGTATTTCTGTTTTTTATTTTTAGTAAATTTGCTCAAATTTAAAAAAGAGAACTGTTAAACTGTCACTTTATTTTTTGGGTTATTTATGGGTTATTGTGGAACATTTTTTATTTTAGAATAAGGCTAAAGTAACAAAATGTGGAAAAAGTCAAGCGGTCTGAATACTTTTCGAATGCACTGTATATGAGCACCAATATGGTTTTATTATGTATGCAAATCGGAGTGGGTCTAGGGTTTCTACGATAATGGTGTTGATGTGAGCCATGACCAGCCTATTCAAAGCATTTCATGGCTACAGACGTGAGTGCTACGGGTCGGTAGTATTTTAGGCTGGTTACCTTAGTGTTCTTGGGCACAGGGACTATGGTTGTCTGCTTGAAACATGTTGGTATTACAGACTCAGACAGGGAGAGGTTAAAAAAATGAAGACTTGTCGGTTGGTCAGCGCATGTTGAATAATCCGTCTGGCCCGATGGCCTTGTGAACGCTGACCTGTTTAAAGGTTTAACTCACATCTGCTGCGAAGAATGTGATCACAGTCATCCAGAACAGCTGATGCTCTCATGCTTACCCACAATATTTATTATTCTTAACAGTGATTACAATGAAGGTGAATATTTTTTTACATTTAAAGTTTATTTGTTTATCTGAACCATTCCGAACATTTTGCCATGCCTGAGTTGGCTTCATTGATTAGTGAATTGAAATTATTGAGTGATAAAACAAGTTGGTATCATCAGCAATATGTATAGGAAGTACAGTAGAGGACACATCAGCAAGGTCATCCATATAGATTTCGATTAACAAAGGTTCAAGGATTGTAATGTAAACATATTGTATGATTACTTAAGGAAAATAGTTCATTTCCACATTTTTTTTTACATTAGCTAGCATGCCCAATTTGAAAACGCTAGCTTGAACATCCCTGACCTACAGTGCCTTGCGAAAGTATTCGGCCCCCTTGAACTTTGCGACCTTTTGCCACATTTCAGGCTTCAAATATAAAGATATAAAACTGTATTTTTTTGTGAAGAATCAACAACAAGTGGGACACAATCATGAAGTGGAACGACATTTATTGGATATTTCAAACTTTTTTAACAAATCAAAAACTGAAAAATTGGGCGTGCAAAATTATTCAGCCCCCTTAAGTTAATATTTGTAGCGCCACCTTTTGCTGCGATTACAGCTGTAAGTCGCTTGGGGTATGTCTATCAGTTTTGCACATCGAGAGACTGACATTTTTTCCCATTCCTCCTTGCAAAACAGCTCAAGCTCAGTGAGGTTGGATGGAGAGCATTTGTGAACAGCAGTTTTCAGGTCTTTCCACAGATTCTCGATTGGATTCAGGTCTGGACTTTGACTTGGCCATTCTAACACCTGGATATGTTTATTTTTGAACCATTCCATTGTAGATTTTGCTTTATGTTTTGGATCATTGTCTTGTTGGAAGACAAATCTCCGTCCCAGTCTCAGGTCTTTTGCAGACTCCATCAGGTTTTCTTCCAGAATGGTCCTGTATTTGGCTCCATCCATCTTCCCATCAATTTTAACCATCTTCCCTGTCCCTGCTGAAGAAAAGCAGGCCCAAACCATGATGCTGCCACCACCATGTTTGACAGTGGGGATGGTGTGTTCAGCTGTGTTGCTTTTACGCCAAACATAACGTTTTGCATTGTTGCCAAAAAGTTCAATTTTGGTTTCATCTGACCAGAGCACTTTCTTCCAAATGTTTGGTGTGTCGCCCAGGTGGCTTGTGGCAAACTTTAAACAACACTTTTTATGGATATCTTTAAGAAATGGCTTTCTTCTTGCCACTCTTCCATAAAGGCCAGATTTGTGCAATATACGACTGATTGTTGTCCTATGGACAGAGTCTCCCACCTCAGCTGTAGATCTCTGCAGTTCATCCAGAGTGATCATGGGCCTCTTGGCTGCATCTCTGATCAGTCTTCTCCTTGTATGAGCTGAAAGTTTAGAGGGACGGCCAGATCTTGGTAGATTTGCAGTGGTCTGATACTCCTTCCATTTCAATATTATCGCTTGCACAGTGCTCCTTGGGATGTTTAAAGCTTGGGAAATCTTTTTGTATCCAAATCCGGCTTTAAACTTCTTCACAACAGTATCTCGGACCTGCCTGGTGTGTTCCTTGTTCTTCATGATGCTCTCTGCGCTTTTAGCGGACCTCTGAGACTATCACAGTGCAGGTGCATTTATACGGAGACTTGATTACACACAGGTGGATTGTATTTATCCTCATTAGTCATTTAGGTCAACATTGGATCATTCAGAGATCCTCACTGAACTTCTGGAGAGAGTTTGCTGCACTGAAAGTAAAGGGGCTGAATAATTTTGCACACCCAATTTTTCAGTTTTTGATTTGTTAAAAAAGTTTTAAATATCCAATAAATGTCGTTCCACTTCATGATTGTGTCTGGATGAACTGATCTGGATGAACTGCAGAGATCTACAGCTGAGGTGGGAGACTCTGTCCATAGGACAACAATCAGTCGTATATTGCACAAATCTGGCCTTTATGGAAGAGTGGCAAGAAGAAAGCCATTTCTTAAAGATATCCATAAAAAGTGTTGTTTAAAGTTTGCCACAAGCCACCTGGGAGACACACCAAACATGTGGAAGAAAGTGCTCTGGTCAGATGAAACCAAAATTGAACTTTTTGGCAACAATGCAAAACGTTATGTTTGGCGTAAAAGCAACACAGCTGAACACACCATCCCCACTGTCAAACATGGTGGTGGCAGCATCATGGTTTGGGCCTGCTTTTCTTCAGCAGGGACAGGGAAGATGGTTAAAATAGATGGGAAGATGGATGGAGCCAAATACAGGACCATTCTGGAAGAAAACCTGATGGAGTCTGCAAAAGACCTGAGACTGGGACGGAGATTTGTCTTCCAACAAGACAATGATCCAAAACATAAAGCAAAATCTACAATGGAATGGTTCAAAAATAAACATATCCAGGTGTTAGAATGGCCAAGTCAAAGTCCAGACCTGAATCAATCGAGAATCTGTGGAAAGAACTGAAAACTGCTGTTCACAAATGCTCTCCATCCAACCTCACTGAGCTTGAGCTGTTTTGCAAGGAGGAATGGGAAAAAATGTCAGTCTCTCGATGTGCAAAACTGATAGAGACATACCCCAAGCGACTTACAGCTGTAATCGCAGCAAAAGGTGGCGCTACAAAGTATTAACTTAAGGGGGCTGAATAATTTTGCACGCCCAATTTTTCAGTTTTTGATTTGTTAAAAAAGTTTGAAATATCCAATAAATGTCGTTCCACTTCATGATTGTGTCCCACTTGTTGTTGATTCTTCACAAAAAAATACAGTTTTATATCTTTATGTTTGAAGCCTGAAATGTGGCAAAAGGTCGCAAAGTTCAAGGGGGCCGAATACTTTCGCAAGGCACTGTAAGTATCGTAGCTGACTTGGCCTATTCAAGATAACATGCTACAGATCACTGAAATCAGGCTGGTTTAGACACTGAATAATTACCTAGCTAGTTAGTAATGTTGTCACACCCTGATCTCCTTCACCTGTCCTTGTTATTGTCTCCACCCCCTCCAGGTGTCGCTTGTCTTTCCCAGTGTATGTATCCATGTGTTTCCTGTCTCTCTGTGCCAGTTCGTCTTGTATGTCCAAGTCAACCAGCGTCTTTTCCCGTACCTCTGCCTTTGCCATTCTCCTTTTTCTAGTCCTCCCAGTTTTGACCCTTGCCTGTGTCTCGACTCTGTACCCGCCTGCCTGACCATTCTGCCTGCCTTGACCTCGAGCCTGTCTGCCACTCTGTACCTCCTGGACTTTGAACTGGTTTGGACCTTTTTTCCTGTCCACGACCATTCTCTTGCCTACTTCTTTTGAATTATTAAAAAACTCCAACCATCTGCCCCCTGTGTCTGCATCTGGGTCTCGCCTTGTATCACGATAAATGTCGTAGTATAAAATTGTAATTTACAATCTACAAGTAGCCGTACACCAGAGCTAACGTTCATAAGAGGTTCACACTTTTCTTCCGATGTTGTTTGGATCAGTGAGTGAGCCTATCATCTGGCCAAAATTACATGAAAAGTGATCAAAATATATTAACAGTATTGCAGTAATTTCAGCAGTTAAGAATTATTTTGATTTTAGATAGCAAAGCAATCGACATCCCATCCTAAACTTGTTGGAAGCAAGAGGCATCCTGCTGTCATTCGTTAGCCATGTCATTTTGAGCTGCATCCCATTTATTGCTAGCTCTGGCCACTCACCTTAACTCATCTTAAAGATGCAAAAGAATTGGGTAGATGTAGATTAATTGTCTACCAATACATTTACAACAATCCACTACTTTTAATCTTTGAGGGGGGTGAACGAGTGCACAGGTGAGAAGGGGTGCATGCACATGCCCACTGTCTTCCCATTTTCTAATTAGTCAACAATCATTGAAGCTGACAGCTGACTGTCACTATATTGATTATTTTAAAATAATTTCATGCCTTTAATGCAAACAATACCAACAGATTCTGCTCTAAAAAATATTCAATTTGGTGACACTTTTTTTTTTAAACAATCAAGCTGAGTGTTGTTTTTTATTTTTTATCTCATGCCCAAATGGAATTAGACAATTTACTCATCTAAAATAAATTTGCAAGGCTAGCCATCCCCTCTAATTACTTGGCTCCATCTGCCTCTCTGTTTAAGAAACTCAATATCCAATTATGCACCTTCATTTACAAATACACATACCTCCCAGACATCCTACCCAAACCCTTCAATCGATTCTTCCAAATCCATGCATACAACACAAGACACTCCGATAACCTTCACCCTCCCCACTGCCGCACCACACATTGTCACCTCTCTATCAGATACAGAGGTTCCATACTCTGGAATTGATATCTTCACATTGCCAAAACATCATCGTCGTTGTACATCGTTTTTGCGGGGTGTGATTTTCATATAAAAACTCTTGGGTTTCCAAACTCACCTGCACACTGTTTTTACCTTGTTTTTATCTGTACTGTTTTGTCTTTCACTTATCTTCTTTGGTGTGAATAAATAAAACCTATAAAACAGGTGTAGACGATTAAAAGATTGTGATCTGATTGTGATCTTCCTGACCACCTCGGGAGGTAGTCAGGCACGCATTGTGTCTGGATATCTTACAAGTATAGACAGATCTGGACAGTGAAACCATTTCTATCGTTATCTCGCCTTCTAAAGTGATTGAGAGGTGGCACCATTGACTTACGGCATCAATATGCGTCTTAAAATATTATTTAAGAACACCTATCAAATTATTTGCATATAGGAAATCTGGTCACAATGCGAACACAGTGGATGGATATGAGACACATTTTAATCCCATGTGTAGACATATTTCTGAGAAGGTGGGCAAAATCAGAATGTTGAAAAGATCAGGGCAAATGACGCATGTTAACGGCAGGTATAAACAAGTCTTTGTGCTTTGTGCTCATTGTGTCAATTCAAAGTAGGCAACAATGTCACCTCGATGAACACTGTGATAGTAACCAACGGTGTAACCTTTACTAGGTACAGTACATGGAGGACCTGCCCCCCCCAAAATTGTTGAAATACATTTGTCTATTGATATATTATCATAGAAAGACATGATTTTAGTACAACTATGTATGTGCATGATTATATTGGATAAAACAGCCATTGAAAAGCAATCACCACTGATATCAGTATTCATCCCTTATACTGTACATAAAACACATTTCACAAAGTGTGTGAAAATGTGTCTTCACACGACAGCTGGTCTCTGTAGTCTGCTCTCTCTCTCCTTCTCCCCCTCCCACCTCTCCCCCCGTCTCACACCATTGTAGGTAAAGAAGTACCCTTGGGTCTCAGATCTAAACGTTCTCTTTCCTTCTCCATCTCTCTTCCCGTCTCTCTCTCTCTCCCCTTTTCTCTATCCCCCTTCTCTCTCCCCAGGCAGGTAAATAAATGCCATTGAGTCTTAGATCTAAACTACCATCACTGTCAGCGCACAGGCCTTGATGTTTGTTTCCCCGATGACTCTTCTTCTTCCCTCGCTCTTACAAGATTCCCATGGCTACAATTAAGGCTTGAATTTGCATATTGAAGTGGCACGCGAGCAGCAAGCGCCGCCCTCATAAGCAGAGATGAGGTTGTAGTTTTTTTTATTTACGAGACCACAACGACTGAGATTACGTGAAGGGATCGTTTGCTGTGGCTCAGGAGACCACCACTTGAAGAGGCGTTGACACCTCAGCGGTGAAAGACATCAGCCGAAGACATTAGCAACTTTTTAATGTGACTGTAAGCTCCCCGATAGTCCACTACCTTATGTGTCCCCTGCTGTTTCCAGGTATGTATGCATTTTAGCAGCTCTTCATTAAGGACCTGTCCTTTTTTTAAAAAGGCTGTTTCTTTTTGAAGATGATGTTTCTGCAATGAGATGAGTGGTGCTGATGAGACGTGTTTTGATTCATTCTTTATGAACTAATTCAAGGAAAATATGAAAGAGTGTGAAGGAAGCAGAGTGAAGCGGAATAGATCCAAATCTTGACAAAAAAAAACATTGGATTACTTTCCCCAATATTATTTTATGCTGATTTTCACTGATCTTCCTTTGAGTGAATTCAGACTTAGATGTTCTAGCATTGGCAGAGGCAGCTGTGGAGCGCCAATGAGGTGGAGTATGTGGGCTATTGCTGCAAATCAAAGAACAGCTATGTGTCTTGTTCTCGGCACAGTTCTAAATCTCCCTTGGGAGGCTCACTGATGTTGGGTGTGTTGTTGTGTGAATCTCAAATGGTGGGTGTGTAATAGGACAAAAAAAATTGAAAACAGCATAACAAAAGATGATTATTTGGTGTTCTAGATAATGAATTACAGAGGATGCTATTGGTCCTAGGAAGGATGTAACATTTTCCCGATTGTATTTGTCGACGAGAGATGACATAGCACAAGCCATTGCCAAGGACTGCTTCTGTCACCTAGAATTCCAATTTGCAACTTCATATACAGTCTGTGTTTGGACAGTTGTGATTTTATCACACCAACTAAGCTGTACATTACTGTCTAATAAATGTGAGTCCTACTTTAGATACCTCTCCCAGGGGCATTGTAAAGCTGTCAGTCTGCCATCTCCCTCCCTCAGGGATTTTCTACTGTCTTCCTCTGAGCTCTTAAGCCTAATGCCACACACACACACACACACACACAAACTTTAACCACACACACACACACACAAGCGTGCCTGCACATGCACAGATAGACACGTGTGCTCTCTCTCTCACATCCACCACCCACCCACTCCAATACAGAGAGCTTTATCTCCAGTACTCCATGCCTTTGGCACCGCCCACATCACAGACCCAGGAGATACCGGAGTCCAAAAAACACTCCTCACCTGCAGACTAGAATAACTAAAAGACATATATATATATATATATTCACAGAAAATGAGTTGTTTCTATGGCCACTCTGTAGGCCTACTTTTGAATACTATTATGGCTTCCGTCATCGTGATAATCGTGTTGAGTAATGTGCACTGTCCCTGTCAAAAAAATAAATATATTTAATGCAAAGCGTGGTGCACTATACAGCCGATAATGCGCCTTTTAAAGGCATTATCCCCGCATTTCCCCCATCGTACTATTGCATTCATGGTAAACACTGTGCATTTTGGCTCAACCATAATTTCCTTTAAAAGTATGTTAGTGCGCTGTGCACCAACATGCCTTGCATTAAATCCCAGTCTAAATAAACTTAAAAGCTAATGAAGGAAAGAGTTCCCCACAAGTTCAGGAATCTATTTGCATTCAAAGTGTGCAAAGATAATGAGAGTAAACATTCCATTATTTATGACAGTCAATATGAATGACAACAAACATTCAACAGATGAGTATAGTACAATGCATGATTCACATGACTATACAAATGAGTAAATAAACAGTAAATATGATATCATGAGGTATAGAGAGCAATAGTAATAGAGCAATGTGGCGTCTTTTTGTAGGCACTAACTCTGCCATGGCTCGTTGGGCAAAGCCTATGGGGAAATGAATGGGGTTTTTGTATTGATAAACTGCTAAAATAACGTCTGTGGTAAACAGAGATCTTATAAGTTTTGTTCTGGAACACAATGTATATAAGATCTCCTAAGCCTGTGTTAACCTCAGACTTTTTTCCCGACGTTTATCCCGAAACCCCATTCTTTCCCCATTCATTTCCGCCATAGCAATGGTTGAACGAACCAGAGGTTACTCATTTCTGCGTTTCTTTAGGACTACAAGCTGGCGAGCTCTATACTGTAAACTATGAGGACAGATTTTTGCATAGCAACCCAAACAGTTCAGTCACCACCCCTCAAACATGCAAATAAATACCACAATTTACATTTGAGTTATTTAGCAGATGCTCTTATCCAGAGCGACATACAGCTAGTGCATTCATCTTAAGCTAGATATGTGTGATTTCCTCACCTCCCAGTCATACTAAGTACATTCTTTCTCAATAAAGTAGCTATCAGCAAAGTCAGTGCTATTTGGATGGGGGGGAGGGGATCAAGTGTGAGGGTTATTTCATGAAAGGCAACCAATATTTGGGGTGAGGGGTGAAGTGGGGGTATGAATGCTGTGGGATTATACCATACCAAAATACTATTTGACGAGATAGGGTTTCAGACATATTTGGAAGATGAGCAGGGACTCTGCTCTCCTAGAAGAGTTTTGACCATGGAGTGTCTTTAAAATCATTGAGTTCCTAAACTGAGTTTATCCTCTGGAAAGGCCACATTGTGAAAGAGAGAGATACAGTTTAAGACACACGTATATCTATGTTAATTGAAAAGTAGATAAAGTATGGGGATGATACATTCCAAGATTATATTGATTTGCACCACCCCATGCTCTGCGCAATGCAATGTGAATTGTAGCACATAACATAATTATGCCATTAAAAGGGATGGTTCACTTTGTTGAGGTTTTAGCTAATTTTTCGATGTTGTCATTTCATCCTAACCGTTTTACATTAGTTGGTTATTTAGCCAGTTTTATTATTATTATTTTCTAATTTAACGTCCAGAATCTCCCAGCAAGGATGTAGCAGTGCAAAAAAAAATAATGATCCCTTTAACCACCCAATACTACTGTAAAGGCAGGTTGTGTGTAGGTATGGATCAAAAAGAAGACTCTGTCTTGGTGTGCTCCCCAAGACAGGTGTTGCTTCCCAGACTCTCTCTGCTGTCACCAGCCTTAGGGACATACCCCACGGGATCTGAACGGATGATATACCTGTAAAATAGGATGGAGAATTCCTCTCACTCGGAGTGGTTTGATATTTCCAAACATTTGTTTATCCACAAAATAAGATGGAAATGGGAGTAATATCGAGTAGGAGACATTCTTGATTCTTGACTTTTATGATCTGGTTTAAGCTCTGACACACCATTAGAACATTGAACAGAGTGTCGGCAGTCAAACTCCTTGGGAGACCTTGGAAGTCGTCAGCCACTCAGCCTTGTTAAAATAAACCAGAAGGTGGCAGTAGCGTTGTTTAGCAATGCATATCCGTGCGTATTGCTTAATGTCTAGCTTCCAAGCTATCTGCGCTAATGTTTCTAGAAAGCCCTTATTGATACTAGTCAGATGGCCACAGCTATATAGCAAGATGACGAAGAAATAATTTCATTCACTCTCTATGATCCCATACTGCCAGTACCAGCCCATAGCCAAATGTTTAGCTAGCACATCCATTGCTAGCTAGGACACTGCACTAACTCGGCAGCTAGCACTGGCAGCTGTTTCATGGAAGTAGCTTATCCATTGTGATTGAATTATTATGTCAATACTAGCTACAGTGGTTAGCTAGCTTGGAGGAAGTATTTAGTGTTGTGCTACCATCCCATAGCCTACATTGCATATGAAGTGTGACTGGCTCATCCGTGGATGTACGGAGAAAATGCCCTCTTTTTCTTAATTGGTAGGTTCATTGTTACGGGGTCGTCACGCAGCAGGTACAACTTTTGTTCTAGCAAGAGAAGGAATGGCCTTCCACTGTAATAAGTACCTATTGGCAGTGAGATTCTCTGTGTTTCATGCTTTCGTGCGCACATCGTCAAATGTTTGGGTGTGTCTTTAGCCCATACTTAACTACTTATTGCCATACTTACACTATGTCATTCAGTTCCAGTTTGGTGTCAGGAGGTGGGTTGATCAACACATATGTGTGGGAATGAGTGCTCTGGTTCTCGCTCATGTCATCTAGAATAGGAAAAAACAGCAATCATAGGTCCTAGTGATCATAGGTCCTGTTCATACTTGTGAACTCTTGATAAGGTTTAAACTTAAACTTTTTATCCATCTCAAAATTTGCATCAGCCAATTAGAATTGTCGACGTAGTTGAACACGATAGAATGCTACATGTTCGCTTTTCCCATACGTCCTATGCTAGCACGTCCAGCTGGTAGCCTAGTCAAGAGGTTTAAAATATCCATGAGGTTTAAAATATCCATCTGTTGGCCAAGTTGACCTATTGTAAGCAGTGGTGTAAAGTATTTAAAGTACTACTTACTAAGTAGTCTGTACTTTACTATTTATATTTTTGACAACTTTTACTTCACGACATTCCTAAATAAAATAATGTACGTTTTACTCCATACGTTTTCCCTGACACTCAAAAGTACTTGTTACATTTCGAATACCTAGCAGGACAGGAAAAGGGTCCAATTCAAACACTTCTCAAGAGAATATCCCTGGTCATCCCTACTGCCTCGGATCTTAATAAGGACTCACGAAACACAAATGCTTTGTTTGTCAATTATGTCTGAGTGATGGAGTGTGCCTCTGGCTATCTTCAAAACATTTTTTTTTTAAATGGTGCCCTCTGGTTTGCTTATTATAAGGAATTTGAAATGATTTATACTTTTACGTTTAATAATTAAGTATATTTTAGCAATGACATTTAATTTTGATACTTCAGTATATTTAAAATCAAATACTTGTAGACTTTTACTCAAATAGTATTTTACTGGATGACTTTCACTTGAGTCATTTTATTTTACAGTATCTTTACTTTACTCAAATATGACAATTGGGTACTTTTTCCACCACATGCCATTGTTTGATGGATATAAAGTTTAAGATCTTTGATTGAGTGATACGGAATTTGATACAGAAAATAATCGTGGCCAGCTGATATTGTGTTAGCATAGGGCTAAGTGTGCCAGGTAATTTTGTTATACACTGAACAAAAATATAAAAGCAACATGCAACAATTTCAAAGATTTTACTGAGCAACAGTTCATATAATGAAATCTGTCAATTGAAATACATGTATCTATGGATTTCACATGACTGGGAATACAGATATGTATCTGTTTGTCACAGACACTTTTAAAAAAAGGTCCGTGGATCAGGGGCATGGATCAGAATACCAGTCAGTATCTGGTGTGACCACCATTTGCCTCATGCAGCTCGACAATGGGCCCAGGATCTAGTCACGGTATCTCTGTGCATTCAAATTGCCATCAATAAAATGCAATTGTGTTCATTGTCTGTAGCTTATGCCTGCCCATACCTTAACCCCACCGACACAATGGGGTACTCTGTTCACAATGTTCACTTAAGTAAACTGCTTGCCAACATGACGCCATACACGCTATGCTGTCTGCCATCTACAGTTAAAACAGAGATTATCTGTGAAGAGCACACTTCTCCAGCCTGCCAATAAGGTCAAGACCCTGGTGAGAATGACGAGCAAGCAGTGGACTTTCCTGCAGTCAGCATGCTAATTGCACATCTGTTGCATTATGTTTTAGAGTGACCTTTTATTGTCCCCAGCACAAGGTGCACTTGTGTAATGATCATGCCGTTTAATCAGTTTATCGATACAGTATGCCACACCTGTCAGGTGGATTAATTATTTTGGCAAAGGAGAAATTGTCACTAACAGGGATGTAAACAAATGTGTGCACAAAATTTGGGAGAAATATGTTTGTGTGTGTGTATGGAAAATTTCTGCTATCTTTTATTTCAGCTCATGAAACACAGGACCAACACTTTACATGTTGCATTTATATTTTTGTTCAGTGTATTTTGTGTTTTTATGTGCAATTACTGGGAGACTATTCAGCCTGAAGAACACCACGGGAGATTACTCGGGCTGGTTCAGAGCAGGGACTGATGACTGAGGAGCTGCAGGGAGGTGACTTGACTCAGCGAGGATGGCGAAGCAGTGGAAATATTTGCAAGGCAAGGTGAAACCAGTCTACTTGCAAGTCGTCGCAGCCAACGTGGTTTGGACAGTGATGGTCGCTGGATGATTAGTTCTGTGAGCTATTCCCAAGGAGTGCAACCACTGCCATCTGGTGGACTATTTAAATCTGTTATTGTTTTGGTCTTTGCACAGTTGTTGAATTCTTTTGACCACGTGACGTTTACTACAGATCAGCATTTAACTATGAATGTGTAAAATGTTCAATGTGCTGAAGAGGACCACAATGTAAATATATATTTTTAAACTTTTGTAGTGTTATGCTCAACACATTTTATTATGCATTTCTGGCTGCATTGTGTTTTGAAATTGTCAATTAAATCAATCAATCTCATGGGAAAAGCTCAAATGTAGCGTTCTATCACGTCATCGATATGGACACCCAGTGATGGATGATGGACAATGGAGATGGATGGATGATGGACAATGGAGATGATTGTTCTTTTAAAACCTCATAATGTCTGCCTTTCCCGCAAATGCAAATAGTTAACTAGAGTGTAACTTTTGACAGACAAAAACGGACAATGATGAATGCGGCAAAACTGAGACGTGTGAATATGTGTTCAATTATATGCATTTATCATTGTTCTTTTTTGTCAGTGTGTTGACTGACAATCATCTCTGTCGTCCATCCATCCATTAATCAACTAAGCCTGAGTCTCATGTCTCGAACACATAACGTATTTTGCCTTCTATTCCAGGTCTTGGAAAACCAACTAGCAATCCCCCAAAAACATCCCTCCCCAGGTGTGGTCTCTCACCGTAAGCCGTGGCAGAGAGTCCCAGGCTCTTCATTCGGTTGTTGACCAGCTCAGCCAGCTCCTGTCTCTCCGAGCGTCTGGCCCTCAGACCCTGCTGGGCCCCCCTCTGAGCCCCCCTCTGGTTTCCCCGTGGGCCTCTCCAGCTCAGCTTTCGTGCCCACTGCATGCTCTTCCTCCTCAGCAGGGGGGCCTTCCCGTCCGATGGGTCGCTGGAGGTGGAGCTGCGGTGGAGCCCTCCGGCCACAGGGGGGAGCTCTATGTCGGTCTGCTCCTTGGCGTCGTCAAAGTCCTCGACACATATCGAGAGCTGTGACTGAGTACAATCAAAACACAATGCCATATAAATTAATTAAGTCCATAGTATGTCCATGGTGAAACAGGGTAAAATGAAATGACCAGAACAAAGCCAATTAAAACACACAGGAATATGGAGTTAAATTGATTCCCAAAAAGTTTCACAAATGATCAAGAGCGAGGCCAGAGAATTTATAAGTGTTTTTGACGATGATTTCTTACTGACATTACCACCAGTGGCAAGTCTCACCGCGTTTGTCAAGCACAATTTAACCAAGACATATTACAGCAGAGGAAATCCAAATTCATCTGCACTAAAATGAGACTTAGGGCTCTATTTTTGGCTGATGCTAAGGAGGCGCAAGAGTCAAATGCACGCTAGTTTGCAATTTCTTCATGTAAGAACTGGCACGCTAGAATTTTACACCCCTTATACCAGGTTAGGCAATTGACCTGTCTAACATCAACTGCTCACTTGCACTGAGGTGGGAGGGGTGGTTAAATATTTGAGGTGTGTCCTTAAAATCAAGCGCAGCACAGCCCATCCAGCCGGGATGCCCATGGAACGAGATGATTATTTGCTTCCTCCCATTTCATTTCATTAGATTAAAAAACAAGAACAACCTACCCTCCCATTAATCAAGGCTGGTTTAGCAGCTTCACAGAAGTGCATATTTGCATCCTGGACAAATATTAGCCAAGTAGCCTGTGAATAAAGGGGTTTTAAATGATCTACTCAGCGTGTCTTGAAATACACATTATTTTTTAATTTTTTTTGGAAGAGTGGGACAAAATTCCTTCAAGAGCGTGGTGAGAATGGTCAACAACTACAGGAAGTGTTTGGTTTGAGCAATTGTAGCTAAAGGTGGCTCAACCAGTTATTGAGTGTACTTTTTCACACGGGGGCATTTGTTTATGAGTATGTCATTGTTGTGCTATTTGTTCACTCAGGTTCCCGTTATCTAATATTAGGTTTTGGTTAAACATCTGATAACATTCAGTTTAAAAAATATGCAAAAGTAAGGAAAATTAAAAAGGAGGCAAATACTTTTTCACAGCACTGTATGTGTTTTTTTTTTGCATGGGCTGCGTCTCAGTCCACCGCATCCACCTCTGTGCCGGCCTTCCGCATCTGCAGTGTAAGGTGCCCGTGCTGCAGCAGTGTTTATCAGACCATGAGACATCCCGAAAATCGGTCTTCTCATGAAAACGGTTTGGCCTAAAAACTAATTTGACTACTCTATGGAAAGATGACTCTCACAAACCTATGACCAACACAAACGGGACTCGTCTGAAGATAACCGGTACCAGTTTAAAAAAAAAAATGGAAGTATAGAGGTTAGTTTTGTTCCTACCAAAAACATTGGGTTAAAAACCTGTAAAAAAAAAACTATAATATTTCCTGAGCTTTCTTATACAGTTGAAGTCGGAAGTTTACCTTAGCCAAATACATTTAAACTCGATTTTTCACAATTCCTGAAATTTAATCCTAGTAAAAATTCCCTGTTTTAGGTCAGTTAGGATCACCACTTTAAGAATGTGAAATGTCAGAATAATAGTAGAGAGTGATTTATTTCAGCTTTTATTTATTTCATCACATTCCCAGTGGGTCAGAAGTTTACATACACTCAATTAGTATTAGGTGGCATTGCCTTTAAATTGTTTAACTTGGGTCAAACATTTCGGGTAACCTCCCACAAGCTTCCCACAATAAGTTGGGTGAATGTTGGCTCATTCCTCCTGACAGAGCTGGTGTAACTGAGTCATGTTTGTAGGCCTCCTTGCTCACACACGCTTTTTCAGTTCTGCCCACACATTTTCTATAGGATTGAGGTCAGGGCTTTGTGATGGCCACTCCAATACCTTGACTTTGTTGCATTAAGCCATTTTGCCACAACTTTGGAAGTATGCTTGGGGTCATTGTCCATTTGGAAGACCCATTTGCGACCAAGCTTTAACTTCCTGACTGATGTCTTGAGATGCTGCTTCAATATATCCACATAATTTTCCTGCCTCATGATGCCATCTATTTTGTGAAGCGCACCAGTCCCTCCTGCAGCAAAGCACCCCCCACAACATGATGCTGCCACCTCCGTGCTTCACAGTTGGGATGGTTTTCTTCGGCTTGCAAGCCTCCGCCATTTTTCTCCAAACAAAACGATGGTCATTATGGCCAAACAGTTCAATTTTTGTTTCATCAGACCAGAGTAAATTTCTTTCATTTCGATCTTTGTCCCCATGTGCAGTTGCAAACCGTAGTCTGGCTTTTTTATGGTGGCTTTGGAGAAGTGGCCTTTCAAGTTATGCCGATATAGGACTCATTTTTATTGTGGATATAGATACTTTTGTAACTGTTTCCTCCAGCATCTTCACAAGGTCCTTTGCTGTTGTTCTGGGATTGATTTTCACTTTTCACACCAAAGTACGTTCATCTCTAGGAGACAGAACGCGTCTCCTTCCTGAGCAGTATGACGGCTGCGTGGTCCCATGGTGTTTATACTTCCGTACTATTGTTTGTACAGATGAACATGGTACCTTCAGGCGTTTGGAAATTGCTCCCAAGGATGATCCAGACTTGTGGAGGTCGACAATTTATTTTCTGAGTTCTTGGCTGATTTCTTTGCATTTTCCATGATGTTAATCAAAGAGTCACTGAGTTTGAAGGTAGGCCTTGAAATACATCCACAGGTACACCTCCAATTGACTCAAATTAGGTCAATTAGCCTTTCAGAAGCTTCTAAAGACATGACATCATTTTCTGGAATTTCCCAAGCTCTTTGAAAGGCACAGTCAACTTAGTGTATGTAAACTTCTGACCCACTGGAATTGTAATACAGTGAATTATAAGTGAAATAATATGTCTGTAAACAATTCTTGGAAAAATTACTTGTGTCATGCACAAGGTAGATGTTCTAACCGACTTGCCAAAAATATAGTTTGTTAACAAGACATTTGTGGAGCGGTTGAAAAATGAGTTTTAATGACTCCAACCTAAGTGTATGTAAACTTCCGACTTCAACTGTATCTCCTAGAGATATTTTTGCCATTTATGAATGTGTTATTCAATACGTTGCCATGGGATTTGGAACTAAAGGCCAAATTTAATATTTTTTATCAAATACATTTATTTTTTATTATTTTTTTAATCCCTGAAGGGGAACTAAAATAAAACATGAAATACTTAAATGATCCATGGTATGACCATCTTAAAACAATTCCATATGTCAGCTTGAATATTAATTGGTTTTCACGGAACTTACTTGGGAGTATGGCTCGCATTGCTTATGGGGAAATAAAAAAAGGAAAGAGGAATAATATCAATGACTCTTACTGGGTTGTGATGTGCTTAAATAATCATGAAACCATGCAAACACTAAACATGTCACGTAACAAATGAAGAAAAACACACACTTCAATGAACCATAATGACACTATAACCAATGTCGCTGTAATATGTAATTAACTCAAACATTCAACCTAAACTGGCATTTTACGGCCAAACAAATGATATAACATTATTAGAACATCTAGAGGGCACCTCGGAGGAATCAGCCATCTGGGATTCTGTCCTGTAGATGCCGATGGGAATGTCACCGACAGTGGAACACAGTTTCTGATAGAGCCTTCCATACGTCTGGATCCAAAGGTCATCCTCGGAGATCTGCATCTAAAAGGTGAGGAGGAGGTCATTTCTAATGCCATTTCTCTATACAGGAAAAACACATTCCTTGCAGCAGCAACATATTTGATCTAGATTCCAGAAACACTGTGCATTACACTATAACCATGAGAAGTACACCGACTGGAGTCACTTACCTGTCAATATAAGGATGCGGACAGACAAAGGAAGCATGCACTTAGGCAGTTTGCTGAGTATATTCTCAGATCTTAGCTGCTGTGCTGTCACACATAGGACTACTGTACAACGGGTGCATCTTAAAATAGTCTACAGAAGCCTCCTTACTTCTTTCCTTCTGACATAAGGAGAGGAAGTCGCATTAAACTATTGGGATGAACCAAGAAAATCCTTGCCTTTTTGCCTATCATCTGGAATGAGAAGGAAGATACTTTAGACTATTGAGGTGCACCCCGACAGAGAGTAACTCACAGAGCAGAGGAAGCCAGAGCCCGGGGTGGTGTCCAGGCCAAGCAGCAGCCTGGTGATGGAGATAATATAGTCTTTGACAAACGACTGGGAAAGCAGACCAGGACAAACAGAAGAAAAGTTAAGGAAATTATGTCAAAGAGTGTTTTTGTGCACAGTCATTTAATAAACAGGGGCATTTATGATCAATTCAACTAGCATTATAGCCTATGAACACCGGGATACATATGAACACATTGTATGTTCCATTAAGGGTTTTAAAAGTAAATATCTGGTTGGTACATTTTTGGACAATAAATAACTATAATCACTCCAGGACATGCCCTTCAGCAAAACCAGTCTCTGCCACAGAGATAACCTTGTTTTAATTAGCCTCTGTAGGCTAATTAAAGAGATTAGCCTCTGTATACAGTACCATAAACCTCTAATTAGGTAGCTACCTCAACAGCGAGTATACATCCAATAGCATTCCTATGCTCTCTGCTGCAGTACAGTACAGGTTATTACCGCCTGGTTACCTGGTAGAGGAGAGTGTCCAGCATGCCGATACTGAAGACCCTCCCGGCAGCAAATGGCAGGCGGAACATGAAAGCCAGGTTGGAGCCTTTCTCCCGCTCTTTCTGATAAGTAATAAGTCATATTAATACATATTTGTAGAGTGCTTTTCAATACATGATGGAATCACAAAGCTCTTTCTGCTCCCATAGACATACTGTATACCAGTCAGGGACACAGAAGACCAACAAACTAATGTTAGGACAGCATCACATGGTGTATAAATCTGTAGCATCCATTCAGAGCTTCTTCTCACCACCAAATATGGTGATGAGAGGATGTCTAGTGGTGGGAAGTGGGAGAAGATGGAGCTAGATTAAACACGGCCAACATTTTGTCATCGATGAAACATTCGATCTCAATACAGTTTTTTATTACCAAAACTAGAATATATTATGAACCGAGTGCACTAAGCTTTGTAGACTTGACCCATTCAAAAAGTTTCAAAAAATGCCATTGTTTAGAAGCAGTGCAAGGGCAGATTGTTATTGCACATGCACACTTCACAGATTAGGCATTCCCAAACGGAAATATGGAAATACATGCCAATAGGATCTCATTAACTTGAATCTCGTTAGCCTGTGCTTGGCTCTACCCACATCTTTGTTTGTTCTGCCCACTATGCTTAATTTGCTCCCATTGGAAACGACACCGGTCATAGTCACCTTCAAAATGATTGCCACCATTGATAAAGACAAAGACAGTATAAATGAAACAATACAAATACTGAGCTATATTATAGGTTCAAAAAGACTTTGAACATTAGATTATTTTATACTAATACAATTGCTCAGAGAAAAATATTTAGTTTAACAAGTCATTTAAAGCCAACAGAGAATTTTTGTCAGCTGGCTTTTATTGAGAGCAACCAACCAGCCTGGAGTAGGCTAAATTACATTTGCACTTGGATTGTACCCGGTGCTATGGTCAGATGACACAATGTTTAGCTCTTTGTCCATGCACACCAGTGAAGGATGGATATGCAGACAATAACCTCATACTGTAAAATATGGTTGCGAATCTTATGTTATGGGGCTGTTTTGCTTCCACTGGTCACGTGTAACTTGGCCGCAAGTGGATCTTCCAGAAAGACAATAACCCTAAGCACACATCAAAATAACAAAATAAATGGTTATTGACCACAAAATCAATCTTTTGCAATGGCAATCTCAAACCCCATTGAAAACATGTGGTTTGAATTGAAGTGGAATTCATAAACTCAGATGAAAGGATATCTAGGATATGGAAAGATTCTGTATCGAGGAATGGCCTAAGATCCCTCCCAATGTGTTTTCCAATCACATCAATTATTTTAGAAAAAGGCAGTATTTAGAATACAATATAGCTGAGTATTTGTATTATTTATTTTATACAGTATGTTTTGCTCATCTTTATCAATAGTGACAATAATTGGGAGGTGGCTGTATCTTGGGTTTATTACCAGTATCTTTGGAAATGGAAACGCAATATGTTTGTACTGTATGTAGGCTATTGTCCAATCTTTGCATAATTATGTATAACCATCTGTTCTTTTGCTTTGAAGACGACTCAATGTGAGTAGCCTTTGCTGCTGGAGACAACAAGACATTGGTGTAAACGTTGAATTTATAGAGCTACAGACATCTGCACACAATAGTTTGAAGAAATAATTAGCAAAAATATCTATACAATTCAATGCGTGATATAGAGCAGCACACTGAACAGACGACAACGAGCTTCTACTTTACTGACATCTGCAGCATGAATCCGATCTCCACCAAGTCCAGGACATATGTTGTGTTCTAAACAACTGGGAAATGGGAACTTGAAAATCTCTGACTTCAAACTTCAGTGCGCTCGAGACAACGAGCTCAGACTGGAAAAAATTGTTTTGAACGGTCATCCAACTCGGAATTCCAAGTCGGGAACACTGGCCTCTTTCTAGTGTTCCGGCTTTCTGACCTGAAGATCACTGACAGCATCATTTCATCGTCTGAAGGTAACCAAGTACAGGGCCGTAAAAATTGCAAAATGTGCATAGGTGGTAAAATGTACAAAAAATAACGTGACCAAAAAAGTGTCTAAATATTTTTTTCAGACACTCCAAAACCTTGTTCCTTATAATACATTTTTGCCTGTCTGTTTTGCCATTAAATAATGTGTTATTTAATGCGTTTATATGGATTAGCCTATAGCAGTAAAGGCCAAAATTCAATGTTTCATCAAATATTTATTAAAAAAAATATATTATGCCTACAGGGGTTCTAAAATTCAAAATAAAATGGCTAAATTATACACTTTATTACCATCTTTAAACAATGTCATACAGTACTAGGCAAAAGTTCGGTCACACCTACTCATTCAAGGGTTTTCTTTATTTTTACTCTTTTCTACATTGTAGAATAATAGTGAAGAAGTCAAAACTATGAAATAACACATATGGAATCATGTAGTACCCAAAAAAGTGTTAAACAAATCAAAAAATATTTTATATACCCTTTGCCCTGATGATAGCTTTGCACACTCTTGACATTCTCTCAATTTAATGTATTTGAGCCAATCAGTTGTGTTGTGACAAGATATTGGTGGTATACAGTAGATAGCCCTATTTGGTAAAAGACCAAGAAAAGAAACGATAGTTTCTCTGTCCTTTGTTCTGATGAGTCCAAATTTGAGATTTTTGGTTCCAACCGCCGTGTCTTTGTGAGACTCAGAGTAGGTGGATGGATGATTTCCACATGTGTGGTTCCCACCATGAGGCATGGAGGAGGTGTGATGGTGCTTCGCTGGTGACACTGTCTGCGATTTATTTAGAATTCAAGGCACACTTAACCAGCATGGCTACCACAGAATTCTGCAGCGATATGCAGACCCATCTAGTTTGCACTTTGTGGGACGATCATCTGTTTTTCAACAGGACAATGACCCAACACACCTCCAGGCTGTGTAAGGGCTATTTGACCAAATAGGAGAGTGATGGAGTGCTGCATCAGATGACCTTCCCTCCAACAACCACCCGACCTCAACCCAATTGAGATGGTTTGTGACGAGTGGGACCACAGAATGAATGAAAAGCAGCCAACAAGTGCTCAACATACATGTGGGATCATGTGGGATCTGTTCAAGACTGTTGGAAAAGCATTCCAGGTGAAGCTGGTTGAGAGAATGCCAAGAGTTTGCAAAGCTGTCATCAAGGCAAGGGATCGGTACTTTGAAGAATCTCAAATATAAAATATAGTTGAATTTGTTTAACACTTTTGGTTACTACATGATTCCATATGTGTTATTACATAGTTTTGATGTCTTCACTATTATTCTACAATGTAGAAAATAGTGAAAATAAAGAAAAACCCTTGAATGAGTAGGTGTGTCCAAACTTTTGACTGGTACTGTATGTTAGCATAGTATATATGCCAATCTAAGGGCTAAGACCTATAGGGGTTTTAAAATGTGCTTTGTCCAGTGTGTTGCTCTGTATCCCGGCCTTGAAGTACAGTTTGTGTACATTCAGTGACGATTTTACCTTCTCCAGTTTAGAGAGAGCCAGAGAGTACCAGTCCTTAGCTCTGAATTGCATAAACCTCATGTTGGCCGGGTGGGTTAGCTCCGTGATGATACTGAGACTGGAAAACAACCTGTGTGAGAAGAAACACAATATACAGTACATTCGGAATGTATTCTGACCCTTTCCATTTTCCACATTTTACGTTACAGCCTTATTCTAAAATGTATTAAATTCATGTTTTTTTTCATCAATCTACACACAATACCCAATAATGACAGAGAAAACAGGTTGTTAGACTCGAAATTGAGCTCTACTGCATCCCGTTTCCATTAATCATCCTTGAGATATTTCTACAACTTCAATGGAGTCCACCTGTGGTAAATTCAACTGATTGGACATGATATGGAACACAGTTGATAGTGCATGTCAGAGCCAAAACAAAACCACGAAGTTGAAGGAATTGTCCATAGAACGCCGAGACAGGATTGTGTTGTGGCACAGATCTGGGGAAGGGTACCAAAACATTTTTGCGGCATTGAAGGTCCCCAAGAACACATTGGCCTCCATCATTCTAAAATGGAAAAAGTTTGGAACCACCAGAACTTTTCCTAGAGCTGGTCACCTGGCCAAACTGAGCAATCGGGGGAGATGTTTTGTATTTGTAATAAATTTGCTAACATTTCTAAAAACCTATCTTCGCTTTGTCATTATTTGGTATTGTGTGTAGATTGATGAGGGGAAAAAACTATTTAATCAATTTTAGAATAAGAATGTAACATAACAAAATGTCAAAAAAGGGAAGGGGTCTGAATACTTTCTGAATAAACTGTATATTAATGACCTGATATAGTTTATATCATATCGCTAGAAAATAACAGTGGGTGCAATTCATGAAACATTAACCCCAAATCAATGTTTTTCAAAACATGTTTGCGCAAGTTTCTATGTTGTCTGGTGAAAATACTAAGGTGAGTTGAAATGTTTTGATGAACCTTCTGACAACATGAAACATGAGAACTACAATAAATCAGAAAACAAATTCATTCACTGATGCATTGTGGTAAGGTTGCCAAGGAAACTAGCTCTGCAGTGGGTACATTTGCCTGTCTTTCATCTACAATCCATCTCATCAAAATTAATCTTGAAACACACCTCTAAAATGCTCAACTGTGTTTAAAGGTTTATTAAAATATTAGCCTGTATATGACATTTTTGATATCATATAAACGCCTGCATAAAATGCCTGAACATGTGGTCCGGTGTATTGGCCTATAAAACAGTTTGACCAAAGATTTAAAAAATAACAGTGATTTTGGTAACCCTGTCTGCATATTGAAAATGGTTTTCTTTCAAATACTTGTTTCGATGTCTCACAATAGGGATTCGCTGATAGGCGGATCACTACAAGAAGAACCAATCACACAGTGTCTGTCAGAGACAGACAGGTCGAGTGGCAAATGAGGTGAGCACATCCGTCCTTATAAGGCGCCACTTGCACCACCCTCTGGTTATTCTCAATCTCATCACTCTCATCACTCTGAAGCTCTCCTCAGCATGACTTGATCCCCGTCTTCCTGCTTAACTGTTCTCAGGCCAACAGGTTAGCGCTGCCAAACGTCGGACCTCAGCTCCTGTCGATAGTGTTATGTAGTGATAAAAAGGAAAGTTTTTGCTTCAAGTAGAATTTGTTTTGTACTTCTTAGTAGCTAGCGTCACATGGCTAGCTGTCTAGACCTCGTTAGCTCATGCTGCAAAGCATAAGCGAACTTGTCTAGCTCGCTGGAAAGCAAGCTAACCACACTAGCACAGACGGCATATCTCCCTTCTCTCGTTTTGTTTAATATACGTTCACTCGTTTGTGTCAACTAGACCGACCGTTTTTAGCCTCACGGTTCTAAGGTCATAGGAGAATATCGGACCGAAGTTAAACACTGTGGTTCTCTTCGGCTAGCACTGTGCTAGCTACAGCACATCTTAACCACGCATGGTAGCTGCTAGCTAACTAAACCCTTACTAGTCTCATGGCTATAGCGTTAATACTGTGCTCACCTTAGCTAGCCATTAGCCGGAAGGCTTTTAACACGCTAGCTTACTCCTATTCAAAGCCTCCTTGCTGACACATTGTTTTTACAACAGGAGCCTTGGTATTAGCAAGCCCTGTTCTATACAATGTCCACTGCTACCCCATCCCAGGATAGGTCAAGCACTCAAACCACCACGTTCTTGTGCTTGGGGATCCATGATTGCAGGGAAAGATTTTCACCTTCTATTTATCAACTGCCTGGGAAGGGAACTTGCTCAAGCAGCACTTGACGACCCCGAGTCCTTCGGTCACTACAAAGCACTGACTAGGGCGGGTTTGAGAAGGCGGCTAAAACAAACTTCTCTCTCTGCCGCCCCTCTAACATCAAAGCCACCGGCCGAGGCTGAGATTCAGCTCTCCGCGACCGGGCCCAGCTGGGGCGAAGTCACAGCCTAGATTCCCTCCCCTCACTGTCTGACGACTTGGTGTTAGGGGAACGCCAGCTAGGGGATGAC
The DNA here is from genome assembly GCF_057628025.1 of Oncorhynchus mykiss. Classification (NCBI taxonomy): domain Eukaryota; kingdom Metazoa; phylum Chordata; class Actinopteri; order Salmoniformes; family Salmonidae; genus Oncorhynchus; species Oncorhynchus mykiss. The sequence continues at coordinate 52,263,799 of NC_143029.1, forward strand.
GAGGATGGTGACGAGGATGGTGACGGGATTAATCTCGTGGTTCTCCTCGACTTTGCAACCGAAAGACCCCGTTCTTCCCCCTTCTTAAGTCCCAATGTCACCCTGCTACCAAAATGGGGGGGCTGCCCTCCCCAGCTTGGAGTTCGACATTTGCGAGCGAGCCGCGGCCAGACTTTGGGATCAAGTGGCCCACTCCCTTGGTGTCAGGATTCTGAAAGGGACCTGTACAATGGGAAAATACTCTGCTTCCCACAGTTCCAGCTTGTCTCAGGGAGGCAAAGGGCTCATGGGCAAAAACCCTTACCAGAAAGATCCTTGCTAGGGGCTCTCCTAGCCTGGACATGCAAAATGTTCCCCCGCTGGCTGACCACCTCGACCCCACTTGCCAGACAGAGCGGTTTTCTGCCTCCATTTTTCAGAAGACGTACAAAGCCCAGTCAATCAGAGCACACAACGTGATCTCTTTATTGATGGCTTATCAGGCTGAGATGAAGGACACCGTAAATCAAATCTAATTTTATTTGGCACATGCGCCGTATACAACAAACAGTAGACCTTAGAGTGAAATGCTAACTTACAAGCCCTTAACCAACAATGCAGTTCTTCACTAGGGTAGGGGGCAGCATTCGGAATTTTGGATGAAAAGCGTGCCCAAATTAAACTGCCTGCTACTCAGTCCCAGAAGATAGGATATACAGTGCCTTGCGAAAGTATTCGGCCCCCTTGAACTTTGTGACCTTTTGCCACATTTCAGGCTTCAAACATAAAGATATAAAACTGTATTTTTTTGTGAAGAATCAACAACAAGTGGGACACAATCATGACGTGGAACGACATTTATTGGATATTTCAAACTTTTTTAACAAATCAAAAACTGAAAAATTGGGCGTGCAAAATTATTCAGCCCCCTTAAGTTAATACTTTGTAGCGCCACCATTTGCTGTGATTACAGCTGTAAGTCGCTTGGGGTATGTCTCTATCAGTTTTGCACATCGAGAGACTGAAATTTTTCCCATTCCTCCTTGCAAAACAGCTCGAGCTCAGTGAGGTTGGATGGAGAGCATTTGTGAACAGCAGTTTTCAGTTCTTTCCACAGATTCTCGATTGGATTCAGGTCTGGACTTTGACTTGGCCATTCTAACACCTGGATATGTTTATTTTTGAACCATTCCATTGTAGATTTTGCTTTATGTTTTGGATCATTGTCTTGTTGGAAGACAAATCTCCGTCCCAGTCTCAGGTCTTTTGCAGACTCCATCAGGTTTTCTTCCAGAATGGTCCTGTATTTGGCTCTATCCATCTTCCCATCAATTTTAACCATCTTCCCTGTCCCTGCTGAAGAAAAGCAGGCCCAAACCATGATGCTGCCACCACCATGTTTGACAGTGGGGATGGTGTGTTCAGCTGTGTTGCTTTTAGGCCAAACATAACGTTTTGCATTGTTGCCAAAAAGTTCAATTTTGGTTTCATCTGACCAGAGCACCTTCTTCCACATGTTTGGTGTGTCTCCCAGGTGGCTTGTGGCAAACTTTAAACAACACTTTTTATGGATATCTTTAAGAAATGGCTTTCTTCTTGCCACTCTTCCATAAAGGCCAGATTTGTGCAATATACGACTTGATTGTTGTCCTATGGACAGAGTCTCCCACCTCAGCTGTAGATCTCTGCAGTTCATCCAGAGTGATCATGGGCCTCTTGGCTGCATCTCTGATCAGTCTTCTCCTTGTATGAGCTGAAAGTTTAGAGGGACGGCCAGGTCTTGGTAGATTTGCAGTGGTCTGATACTCCTTCCATTTCAATATTATCGCTTGCACAGTGCTCCTTGGGATGTTTAAAGCTTGGGAAATCTTTTTGTATCCAAATCCGGCTTTAAACTTCTACACAACAGTATCTCGGACCTGCCTGGTGTGTTCCTTGTTCTTCATGATGCTCTCTGCGCTTTTAACGGACCTCTGAGACTATCACAGTGCAGGTGCATTTATACGGAGACTTGATTACACACAGGTGGATTGTATTTATCATCATTAGTCATTTAGGTCAACATTGGATCATTCAGAGATCCTCACTGAACTTCTGGATAGAGTTTGCTGCACTGAAAGTAAAGGGGCTGAATAATTTTGCACGCCCAATTTTTCAGTTTTTGATTTGTTAAAAAGGTTTGAAATATCCAATAAATGTCGTTCCACTTCATGATTGTGTCCCACTTGTTGTTGATTCTTCACAAAAAAATACAGTTTTATATCTTTATGTTTGAAGCCTGAAATGTGGCAAAAGGTCGCAAAGTTCAAGGGGGCCGAATACTTTCGCAAGGCACTGTATCTTGCCATGTTGAACGAGTGGATAACTCAAATTGATGGCGCCAACTAAACTGACTTTTTGGGATATAAAGAAGGATTTTATCTAACAAAACTACGCTACATGTTATAGCTGGGACCCTTGGAATGACAAATCAGAGGAAGATATTGAAAAAGTTAATATTTTATCGCTATTTGTGAATTTATGAAATCTGTGCCGGTGGAAAAATATTTTGATGTGGGGCGCCATCCTCAAACAATCGCATGGCATGCTTTCGCTGTAAAGCCTACTGGAAATCGGACAGTGCAGTTAGATAAACAAGAATTTAAGCTTTCGACCGTTATCAGACACTTGTATGTACCTAAATGTTTAATATCCATAATTTTTATGATTATTTATTTGAATTGCGAGCCTTCCAGTTTCACCAGAAGATGTCCCGCTAGCGGGACGCCTAGCGAAGCCTTTTGGACCTAGACTTTGCACTCCGGTAAAGCTTGCCATACGGTAGCAGAGAAAACAGTCTATGACTAGGGTGGCTTGAGTCTTTGACAATTTTTAGGGCCTTCCACTGACACTGCCTGGTACATAGGTCCTGGATGGCAGGAAGCTTAGCCCCACACTACCCTCGCGTCACTGGGCAGCTCACGCCTGGGTTTCCCTTTGTATTCCGTATGTCCAAAGCTGACTCTCTCCTATGTTCTCATCCTCCTAGATATCGGCTGCCTTCGACACAGTGAACCATCCGATCCTACTCTCCACCCTCTCAGGGCTGGGCGTCTCAGGCTCTGCACACTCTTGGATTGCATCCTACATTGCTGGCCGCTCCTACTAGGTGATGTGGAGAGGATCTACAGTGCATTCGGAAATTATTCAGACCCCTTCACTTTTTCCACATTTTGTTACGTTACAGCTTTATTCTAAAAAGGATTTTCCTCAATCTACAAACTATGCCCTATATTGAAAAGCGAAAATGGTTTTAGAAATGTTTTCAAATGTATAAAAAAGATTAAACCGATACCTTTTTACAAAAGTATTCATCCTGTTTCCATTAATCATCCTTGAGATGTTTCTACAAATTGATTGGAGCCCACCTGTAGTAAATTCGATTGATTGGACATGATTTGGAAAGGAACACACCTGTCTATATAAAGTCCCACATTTGACAGTGCATGTCAGAGCAAAAACCAAGTCATGATGTCGACGGAATTGTCCATAAAGGTCCGAGACAGGATTGTGTCTGGCACTCCACCAATCAGGCCTTAATGGTAGAGTGGCCAGGCGGAAGCCACTCCTCAGTAAAAGGCACATGACAGCCCACTTGGAGTTTGCCAAAGGCACCTAAAGGACTCTGACCCTGAGAAACAAGATTCTCTGGTCTGATGAAACCAAGATTGAACTCTTTTGCCTGAAAGCCAAGATTCACGTCTGGAGGAAACCTGGCACCATCCCTATGGTGAAGCATGGTGGCAGCATCATGCTGTGTGGATGTTCATTAGCGGTAGGGACTGGGAGACTAGTCTGGATCGAGGGGAAAGATTAACGGAACAAAGTACAGAGAGATCCTTGATGAAAACCTGCTCCAGAGCGCTCCGGACCTCAGACTGGGGTGAAGGTTCACCTTCCAACAGGACAACAACCTTAAGCACACAGTCAACACAATGCAGTGACTTCGGGACAAGTCTCTGAATGTCCTTGAGTGGCCCAGCCAGAGCCCAGACTTGAACCCGATCCAACATCTCTGGAGAGACCTGAAAATAGCTGTGCAGCAACACTCCCCATCCAACCTGACAGACCTTCAGAGGATCTGCAGAGAATAATGGGAGAAACTCTCCAAATATAGGTGTGCCAAGCTTGTAGTGTCATACCCAAGAAGACTCAAGGCTGTAACTTCTGCCAAAGGTGCTTCAACAAAGTACTGAGTAAAGGCTCTGAATACTTATTTAAATGTGAAATTTCCGTTTTCTTTTTTATACATGTATATACATTTGCAAAAACGTCTAAACCTGTTTTTGCTTCGTCATTATGGAGTATTGTGTGTAGATTGAGAAAAAAACGAACAATTTAATCCATTTTATAATAAGGCTGTAACGTAACAAAATGTGTAAAAAGTCAAGGGGTCTGAATACTTTCCCAACGCACTGTATGTCTGCACCACATACTCTCACTACTGCTGTCCCCAGGGCTTGGATCTTGGCCCTCTCTATACACCAAGTTCCTCGGCTCCGTCATATCCTCACATGGTCTCTCCTATCATTGCTTTGCGGATGACACTCAACTACTTTTCTCTTTCCCCCATTCTGACAGCCTGCGTGCCTGGCAGATATCGTATCGTTCTGCCCATATCTGATATGTCTATGTCCTGGGAAATGTTCTCGTCACTTACAACCTCATGCTAATCGCATTAGTCTTCGTTAGCTCAAACATCCCGCGGACGGGACACCGATCCCAAATAAGTTTTAAGATGGCTAGGTGGGACAACCACGTATTGCAGGTATAGTAAGGGAGGGTCAAGCGCAATTTTGTTGGTTCAGGATTTCTTTTTGGGGGGGGGGGGGGGTGTCAAGGTGAGGAATGCTCTCCCTCCGGTCTCAGACTAACAGATCAGGATGACGGATTGCCAGTTGCCATCTATCATGGTCCTCCTCTTATGCCCTGCACATTCTGCCTAAAAACTGTCTTGTGTGTGCAAGCGAACACAGTTGAATAGGATCACGAATGCACCTCCTCAGAACACCACAAGGGGGAACCATCACTCTAGGTGAGCGAGGCAGGGAATAAAACCTGGTAACACCTACCCATTCTCTCTGTGGATTCCTGTCATCCAGTTCATCTCTGGGTTTAATGTGTTTGGTTTCGCAGGGGAACAGGTTCTCTTGGCTCACCACAAAACTCCCTTAGCCCACTCCCTTAGGGCACCCTTATCAGGCGACAGAGCCCCATACAGCTATCTGTACCTCCCTTTACAGGAGTGAGCGGCTGGGTATACTTTTGCTGTTGTTAATCTTCATCTTTGGAGTAGGGACAAGAAAGACCAGACACATAGCTGCTCTACTGCTCAGGATTAGGACGTCTGGGTAACCAATATGTTTCCTTCTTCCTTTTAAGCTACACTGTTTGACGGCTTATGTTATTCTGCCGGCTGCTCTGTCTTGCCGATATCCCCGCTTGGTGACACCGTATAGCCAAACCTGTAGCTGCAAACATGTCGCTGCGCACTAGGGGCACAGTCCAAGAGGGGAGAGCGCCAGCACACCCCTGGCAAGGGTGATGCCTTATGCTTTTTCCCTTCTCTATACCTGACACACCCACTCTGTTAAACATAGTGAGGAAACAGGGCTCTTCCTTCATCTTAGAGTCTCTCTACAGCCAGGGAAGCTCTGGTTTACAGGTTCACTCTCCTGCTTTACAACCAGCCCTGGCAGCTACCATTTACGCAGGGATCGTTTGACCCAAGTGAACAAGGAGATTTTCTACTCTCACCCAGGAGCCATGGCCCTCTGGGCCTGGCCCGTGAGTGGATACATTTGAATGCGACAGGATTGCAACTCAAGGCCATTGAGACTATCCAGAGTGCTATCCAAAATGAAAGTTGGATGTTGGAATGTCAGAACACTGTTTCAAATGGGGTGCCGTGCTCCAGCGATACAACAGATGCACAAATACAAACTCTGTTAGGGGTTACAGAAGAAATATGGCCAGCTGAAGGAAAAAAAAGACTGGCAAGTGGGGACTCCATTTTTCATTTGTCAAGCACAATTAGAAGTACCCAAGCATGATGTCCTACTCATAATAGGAGTTGGAGAAGACAATCATGCAAGAGAAAAGGACAATGGGGAAACATGGCATCGGTGCAAGAAATGAAAATGGTGAACATCTGTGCAGTTTGTGTGAAGAAAACCACTTGGTCACAGGTGGCATCCTGTTCGAGCATAAAAGGATACACAAGCTTGCATGTAAATCACCAGATGGCAAGACAGAAAGTCAGATCGACCACATTATGATAAACTGCAAGTGAAGATCTCTGCAAGGTGTAGGAGTCAAAAGAATGGCAGACATCAGCAGCGACCATAATATGCCGATTGGAAAAATATTAATAAAGCTGAGGAGGGCCAAACTGGAAACATTGTTTTGATCTATCCAAGTTGGAACACCCAGATGTGAAAAAGGATTTCAACGTCAGCCTAAAAAACAGGTTTGCGGGAAGACGGGTTCACGGGAAGACAGAAGGGTCACAAGGTCAGTTGGATAACAAAGCAAGCACTATCTTCCTTTATGTGCAATGTTGAGTCTAAACACAAAATCTGGAGGGAATTTGGCGTATGGTTTATGTGGAGAAGATGATTTGCAGATTTTGAGCACAAACCGCAGCAGTTAAGATAAGCTCCTGCTAGAAATGTCTAGGCTAACAGAATGCACTCTTAATGTACTATATATTTTTTTAAATGCCATTTTCAAAAGCTACGAATGTATATGTTTTCTTCAAAGGAAGTGCACTTTTTCCAGCAACAGGACCAAATACAGGATTTATCAGCTTCAGGAAAAGCTAGCAAACCACTGAAATCTTCTGAGAACAACTATATCGGAAAAACACATTTCAAGGTCCTCAGGACTAAAGTATTGACATACAAGTGCACAAAGAAATGACCAGAATATTACATATCTGGAGCATAATAAAATAATCAGTAAACCTGTGAGTGAACTTGAGACACTTGAAGGGAAGTTAGGCCTACTCCTTTAATGATACTGAACTGAGCATAATTGTATCTTACTATAAGTCAGTATTAGTACTATTATATTTCAGAATATTTTATTATTTCAGTAATTGTATAAACCACAATTGAAATATTTCAAAAACAAACAAAAGTTGCCATTAAAAAAAATAATAATAATCATCCCAGCATAGTTCAAGAGAAACATTGTCCAAGACGTTGTTATGGAGATTGTTTGTTTACCCGGAATAATTACAAAGCACAGATGCCAAGAATCACAAAGTATCTGTGCTTTAAGAGATTTGGTTTTTGATGATTCCATACCTCAAGTGCTGAATTTGGCTTGCCTCATATGTGCACTACAATTTGTTATTTGTATTGGGCAATGTAAAGCTGAAAGTTTAGATGCATTAAATGTCGCTTCAAATTGTTCCTTGTTGTGATCATCCTTGGCAGAAAATAGGACTCTTTTTCAACTTCAGCTTTCAATGTAGTAAAGAATTCCTTAAATGACTTAAGGTAATCCTCATTACTGTGGGACAGTTCCACTGTCATACATGTCCATGGTTAATTTGGGAATATCAAGTTCTGCGTCCTTATTTATAATAATAATTATTAACCTGTTCTCTTACATAGGGATAGGATCTGCACAGCACTGTCTTCAATATGGCTGATCTATCATTGTGGACAATAATATATTAGTCCATTTTGTTTTTTGTCTTGGTAAAATCGGCATAAATGGGCACAAAGTGGTTTTAACTACGGTCTCAGATGAATGAATTACAACCAGACAATCTGTCTCTAAAAATACAAATTAAAAGAGACCCAGGACAATATGGTGCAGTGGAAGACCCTTTCTAGTGAGCTACAATTTGTAAGTCAGGCAATGGCCAGCCCAATGAACTCAGTCCTAAAGCAGCCAGTTACACAAAGCTGAAATAAGCCATGTCACTCTACAGGATCACCAGAACTTATTGCAGAGCAAAAAAACTAAACCACTGTTGGACAAATCTGAAATCTTTGACTAACATGCTGACCACACCACTCGGGTCCAAGTAGCCACCCTTTGCATTGATGACAGCTTTGCAAACTCTTGGAATTCGCTCAACCAGCTTCATGAGGTAACCTGGAATGCATTAGAATTAACAGCCTTGTTAAAAGTTCATGTGTGGAATTTCCTTCCTTCTTAATGCATTTGAGCCAATCAGTTATGTTGTGACAAGGTAGGGGTTGGGATACAGAAGCCAGCCCTATTTGGTAAAATACCAAGTCCATATTAGGTCAAGAAAGGCTCAAATAATCAAAGAGAAACGACATCAAGTGCTATGATGAAACTGGCTCTCATGAGGACCGCCACAGAAAAGGAGGACCCAGAGTAACCAATGGTGCAGAGGATTAGTTAATTAGAGTTAACAGCCTCAGAAATTGCAGCTCAAATAAATGCTTCACAGAGTTCAAGTAACAAACACATCTCAACATCAACTGTTCAGAGGAGACTGCGTGAATCAGGCCTTCATGGTTGAATTGCTGCAAAGAAACCACTACTAAAGGACACCAATAATAAGAAGAGACTTGCTTGGGCAAGAAACACAAGCAAAGGACATTAGACCGGTGGAAATCTGTTCTTTGGTCTGATGAGTCCAAATTTGAGTTTTTTGGTTCCAATCGCCGTGTCTTTGAGACTCAGAGTAAGTGAACGGATGATCTCCGCATGTGTGGTTCCCACTGTGAAGCATAGAGGATGTGTGATGGTGTGGGGATGCTTTGCTGGTGACACTGTTGGTGATTTATTTAGAATTTAAGGCACACTTAACCAGCATGGCTACCACAGCATTCTGCAGTGATACACCATCCCATCTGGTTTGCGCTTAGTGGGACTATCATTTATTTTTCCACAGGACAATGACCCAACACACCTCCAGGCTGTGTAAGGGCTATTTGACCAAGACAGATAAAATGGAGTGCTGTGCATCAGATGACCTGGCCTCCACAATCACCCGACCTCAACCCAATTGAGATGGTTTGGGATGAGTTGGACCGCAGAGTGAAGGAAAAACAGCCAAAGAGTGCTCAGCATATGTGGGAAGTCCTTCAATACTGTTGGAAAAGCATTCCAGGTGAAGCTGGTTTAGAGAATGCCAAGAGTGTGCAAAGCTGTCATCAAGGCAAAGGGTGGCTACTTTGAAGAATCGAAATATATTTTGATTTACTACATGATTCCATATGTGTAATTTCATAGTTTTGATGTCTCCACTATTATTGTACAATGTAGAAAATAGTTTTTTTTTTTTTTTACAAAAAAAAAAAAACCTTGAATGAGTAGGTGTGTCCAAACTTTTGACTGGTACTTGTAAGTATTCACACCCCTGAGTCAATACATGTTCGAATCACTGTTGGCAGTGATTACAGCTGTGAGTCTTTCTGGGTAATCTCTAAGAGCTTTGCACACCTGGATTGTACAATATTTGCCCATTATTATTTTCAAAATTCTTCAAGCTCTGTCAAATTGGTTGTTGATCATTGATAGATAACCATGTTCAAGCCCTGCCATACATTTTCAAGCATATTTAAGTCAAAACTTTAATTTACTGCGAAAAGCGTAGCAACGCAATTGTTACTTTAGTGCCTTGTTGCAAAGCATGTTTTTAAATATTTTTTATTCTGTACAGGCTTCCTTCTTTTCACTCTGTCAATTAGGTTAGTATTGTGGAGTAACTACAATGTTGTTGATCCATCCTCATTTTTCTCCTATCATAGCCATTAAACTCTGTATCTGTTTTAAAGTCACCATTGGCCTCATGGTGAAATCCCTGAGCAGTTTCCTTCCTCTCCGGCAACTGAGTTAGAAAGGACACCTGTATTTATGTAGTGACTGGGTGTATTGATACACCATCCAATGTGTAATTAATAACTTTACCATGCTCAAAGGGATATTTAATTTATGCATTTGTTTTACCCATGAACCAATAGGTGTCCTTTTTTGTTTTGCAAGGCATTGGAAAACCTGCAATGACTGCAATGAAATGGCAACAACAATTAATCAAATCCAAAGCAAATTCTCAAGGAAAGTCCCTCACAAAAAAACAAAAACAGAGCCTATCTTGGCTCAATGACACTCTTTGGCACCTGACGAATAAGAGAGATGCTGCTCTGAAGAAATCCCTCAAATCTGGCTTAGAGGTTGAACGTCTAGTTCACAAGAGACTGAGAAATTAAGTGACCAAGAGTTTCAGGAAAGCCAAAGCTGATTTCTTTCTTAAAATAAAACATGAGGCATAAAACACGAGGCTATCACAATAATTAAAATGAAATGTCAAAAACTGTAGGCTATTACACCACTATTTATCATTAGGCTACCGCATGTCAGAGGCTTGAAAAATGAGCAAGACTGGTGGTGTAGGCCTCCCGGGTTGCGCAGTGATTAAGGGCGCTGTACTGCAGCGCCAGCTGTGCCACCAGAGACTCTGGGTTCGCGCCTAGGCCCTGTCGTAACTGGCCGCGACCGGGAGGTCTGTGGGGTGACGCACAATTGGTTGTCCCGGGACTCCTGTGGCAGGCCGGGCGCAGTGTGCGCTAACCAAGGTTGCCAGGTGCACGGTGTTTCCTCCAACACATTGGTGCGGCTGGCTTCCGGGTTGGATGCTTGCTGTGTTAAGAAGCAGTGCGGCTTGGTTGGGTTGTGTATCGGAGGACGCATGACTTTCAACCTTCGTCTCTCCCGAGCCCGTACGGGAGTTGTAGCGATGAGACAAGATAGTAGTTACTAAACAATTGGATACCACGAAATTGGGGAGAAAATCTATTTAAAAAAACATTTTTTTAAAAGACTGGTGGTGTAGCCTACACTCCAAAATGCGATGTGGTTAGATGAGAACACTGAAATTTTGCAAAGGCAGAGATGAATGGCAAACACCAAGACGCGTGTGGACAGCAGTGGATGCAGAAATTCTGGTCTAATGACAAATCGGCAAAATGACATTACAATTTGTGGTGTTTTGCGTAACAGATGTCTCTTTCCGTTCACCACTGTTTGGAGGCTGGAAATGTGTTGCGAGTGGATGAACGTACGTGAGTAGCTGAATGGCCCAACCACAATGTGGGAAAAACGGTAGCTATGTACTACTCCACAAAACTAAACAACTAGGCTTACCTGGACATACTCATCCACGGACAAAAAATGTAAACAGTCCCTGAGTTTAAATTCCTGGGCTTTGGCCTAGACCCTACATTGAAGTTTCAAAAAACACGTTGAAAAGATGTCCAGCAAAATCACATATAGTCTTTCGAATTTTCAAAACATCAGGAACTCACTCTCTACAGTGGCAGCCAATATGTACTTTATTTACATGTAATGATCTTCTCTCACCTGTCCTGTTCCATTACCGGCTGTTCTCCAGCCAATGAAACCCCTTTGATCACTATATAAACAAGGACTGAAGACCCGTGGACAGGAAATCACATCATTATCATCACTGTAATACTCTCCACAAGTACAGTCTGTTCAATGTGGACAACTTGATGTTTTTTCTCAGATGATTGTCTAGTTTATAAGATTATGTGGCGCCGCGACCTCTGAAAGATTATTTCATATTAACCTAACAGCAGAGTCACCTGGATCTCCACAAGAGGAGGCCGTGTCATTCCTAAAAGCAAAACCACCTTTGGGTAGTCAACATTCTCCAACTCAGGCACCAGGAAATAGAATTCCTTCACCTCTACCTTAAGAAGCACTAGCGACTTCAAATCCTCCATCCTCCATTAAAATGAGCTGTGTTTAGCTAACTCTGGTGCAAACATCATATTTCACTATGTGAAATGTATGTTTCTAACTGCACATGGTCCCTTTAAATGAACTAATATTACAACTACGACTACTACGACTACTACTATGTATGCAAAGAATGAGTTAATCACTTCCTTGTTTTTTTATATATCAATACCAAATTCAGTGTAGTTCACCTCATCCATGATAGCTATGACCAGATAGGCCACTGTGGAGTGGATTTACAGTGGTTTAAAATGGACAAGTAAAATCTGATTTTTGATTAGTCAATAACTCAATCTTCTTTTCACCAATCCCTTAGTTTTTCTCAAACTAAGTTAAGACATGTACCTTGGGCCAAAGTTGGTGTCCTATGGTTCATAAAAAGAAAATGTATGCATATTAATGTACATGGTAATATGCATCTGCTGGTGTAGTGTGGACATTTTTGAATGCATTATTTTCTCAAACTAAAGACCAAATCTGGAGTGAATCTGACTTTTGGTCCATGAGATAAATATATTTGTATGATTATTATAAGCATTCGTGTTACAAAGTCAAAACAGTTCGCTGTTAATAGTTCCTTATTTTTTAAGATATAAATGCAAAACTTAGCCTCCGCACCTGGTTTCCTGCAACCCACCCGAGCTTCCCCTGGCCTGCACTCCATCTTCCCCCTGTGTTTCAATAAATACCTTGGTTACTTCATCCCAGTCCCCTCATTGGCGTCTGCTCTTGGGTTCCTCTGTTCCACTCTGCCTGATACCATTGTGAAGTGGATTTACAAAGCATTTAAATGGACACCTACAATCTGATTTCCTGATTCATCAAGAACTCAGCCATCTCTTAACTTAGCTTGAGAAAAGGTATTGGTTAACAGATGTACGGTTGAAGTCGGAAGTTTACATACACCTTAGACAAATACATTTACACTCAGTTTTCACAATTCCTGACATTTAATCCTCGTAGAAAATTCCCTGTTTTCGGTCTGTTAGGATCAGCACTATATTTTAAGAATGTGAAATGACAGAATAATAGTAGAGAGAATGATTTATTTCAGCATTTCTTTCTTTCATCACATTCCCAGTGGGTCAGAAGTTTACATACACTCAATGAGTATTTGGTAGCACTGCCGTTAAATTGTTTAACTTGGGTCAAACGTTTTGGGTAGCCTTCCACAAGATTCCCACAATAAGTTTTGTGAATTTTGGCCCATTCCTCCTTACAGAGCTGGTGTAACTGAGTCAGGTTTGTAAGGCCTCCTTGCTCGCACATGCTTTTTCAGTTCTGCTCACAAATGTTCTATAGGATTGAGGTCAGGGCTTTGTGATGGCCACTCCAATACCTTGACTTTGTTGTCCTTAAGCCATTTTGCCACATCTTTGGAAGTATACATGGGGTCATTGTCCATTTGGAAGACCCATTTGCGACCAAGCTTTAACTTAACTGATGTCTTGAGATGTTGCTTCAATATATCCACATAATGCACCAGTCCCTCCTGCAGCAAAGCACCCCCACAACATGATGCTGCCACCCCTGTGCTTCACGGTTGTGATGGTGTTCTTGGGCTTTGCATGCCTCCCCCTTTTTCCTCCAAACATAACAATGTGTATTATGGCCAAATAGCTCTATTTATGTTTCATCAGACCAGAGGACATTTCTCAAAAAAGTAAGATCTTTGTCCCCATGTGCAGTTGCAAACCATTGTCTGGCTTTTTTATGGTGGTTTTGGAGCAGTGGCTTCTTTCTTGCTGAGCGGCCTTTCAGGTTATGTCGATATAGGACTTGTTTTTACTGTGGATATAGATACTTTGTACCTGTTTCCTCCAGCATCTTCACAAGGTCCTTTGCTGTTGTTCTGGGATTAATTTGCACTTTTCGCACCAAAGTACATTGATCTCTAGGAGACCAAACAAGTCTCCTTCTTGAGCGGTATGACGGTTGCATGGCCCCATGGTGTTTTTACTTGTGTACGATTGTTTGTACAGATGGAAGTGGTACCTTCAGGAGTTTGGAAATTGCTCCCATGGATGAACCAGACTTGTGGAGGTCTACAATTTATTTTCTGAGTTCTTGGCTGATTTCTTTTGATTTGGGGTCGTTGTCCATTTGTAAGAACAAGCTTTAACTTCCTGACTGATGTCTTGAAATGTTGCTTCAATATATTTTCCTGCCTCATGATGCCATCTATTTTGTGAAGCACCCCCACAACAGGTACTTTTGTACCTGTTTCCTCCAGCATCTTCACAAGGCCCTTTGCTGTTGTTCTGGGATTGATTTGCACTTTTCATCTCTAGGAGACAGAACGCGTCTCCTTCCTGAGCGGTATGACAGCTGCGTGGTCCCATGGTGTTTATACTTGCGTACTATTGTTTGTACAGAGGAACGTGTTACCTTCAGGCGTTTGGCAATTGCTCCCAAGGATGAACCAGACTTGTGGTCTACAATTTTTTGCTGAGGTCTTGGCTGATTTCTTTTGATTTGCCCATGATGTCAAGCAAAGAGGCACTGAGTTTGAAGGTAGGCCTTGAAATACATCCACAGGTACACCTCCAATTGACTCAAATGATGTCAATTAACCTATCAGAAGCTTCTAAAGCCATGACATCCTTTTCTGGAATTTTCCAAGCTGTTTAAAGGCACAGTGAACTTAGTGTATGTAAACTTCTGACCCACTGGAATTGTGAAACAGTGAATTATAAGTGAAATAATCTGTCTGTAAACAATTGTTTGAAAAATTACTTGTGTCATGCACAAAGTAAATGTCCTAACCAACTTGCCAAAACTATAGTTTGCTTGCAAGAAATGTGTGGAATGGTTGTAAAACGAGTTTTAATGACTCCAACCTAAGTGTATGTAAACTTCTGACTTCAACTGTACCATGGGCCTACATACCGAATTTCCAACATATGGTTTATGAGAATACTGTACGATTTTTAAAGGCTGTCCAAAATTTTCAAGATGGATAAAAATCGATCCTTATTGGTCCTTGAGGCAAATTTGTTCAGCATGAGGAACGACATGTACATATACTGAACAAAAGTATTAACGCAACAATTTCAAAGATTGTGCTGAATTACAGTTCATGTAAGAAAATCAGGCAATTGAAATAAATTCATTAGGCCCTAATCTATGGATTTCACGACTGGGCAGGAGCCCATCCATGCCCGGAAGGGCATAAGCCCACCCACTGGGGAGCCAGAATGAGTTTTTCCCCACAAAAGGGCTTTATTACAGACAGAAATAGTCCTTTGCTAAATATGTAGAAAGACTTGCCTCTAAAGCAGAGATGGCAGTTAGAAGGAATGACATGAGGTAAGTGTACAAATGATGGACGATGGTTCCGGTACCTGAACAGTGTCTGCACATTGACGATGTTTACGGTACCTGAACAGTGTCTGCACATTGACGATGTTTACGGTACCTGAACAGTGTCTGCACAATGACGATGTTTACGGTACCTGAACAGTGTCTGCACATTGACGATGTTTACGGTACCTGAACAGTGTCTGCACAATGACGATGGTTCCGGTACCTGAACAGTGTCTGCACATTGACGATGGTTTTGGCGTCAGCCATGTAGTCCTCCTCTGCACTCATGGTGCTCTCCTTGTCCACCACCACCATGTTGGCCGCAAAGGACACACCACAGCGCAGGAGGTCATCCAGGCTATGCGAGACACACACACACACATTTGAATTGAATTTGACTTCTTGACATGAAAAGGTCAGGAAAAATTCTAGACCGTAGTTATAGACTGTCAGGAAAACCTCTGGGCCCTGCACATGAGCTAGCTATATTCTGAAAGATTCGCTGTGGAGAGAGAATCGTAACTAGTAATTTCTCAGGGGCTGTCTAGAAAGGTGACTTTGGACACAGGACTTATTTGAGAAATTGATATTTCGGTTCACTCAGTCCATTTCCTTTTAGATGTATTCTTGATAGGGAGACTAATAGCATACAAATGCAGTACATGCACTAAATTAGATGATAAAGTCATGTTGTGCGTCACATACTTATCGATGGAGCCGACCATGTAGAACACCATGGGGAACCAACAGATAGCCTCCAGGAACTGTGTGTCAGGCCTGGTGAGACAACATAACACATCACAACATAGAAAATAATAGAATAGAATGGAATATAATTCAATTGAATGGATCCTCATTGTCCATACGAAGAGCTATTGTCATTTTTGTTATCACAGTACCCGACCCGACATATCCAAAAGAGACAGTCACTTTTACAAAATAGAGAAAATATGGTAGGAAGTGCTGATTTGCTTGCGGTTAAAGTACCAAAAAGGGCGCTCATTGGTATCTTGCTGAATTCAAGATAAACTACAGCCATTCAGTCTCATTTGACATTCACTTTCCAGCTAGCACATAACGTTTTGAGAAACATATGTTACATAGAGCTTGGTGAGCGCGTGGTTGTCCTATGGTTATTTTTTAATACAACCTTCCCACAACTTTCTGGGAATGGTGCCGGATATTTGCTTGCCTATGGAACTTGACAAAAAAACTAAATTTTCTTAGTATTTCATTACTGTGTGTGTGTGGGGGGGGGGGGGGGGGTTGGATGGTTGAGGAGCAGCTCTCGGGGAACAGTTGGGGGATCTTGGATGGTTGGTGTCCTGGCAGTTGGGAGCTTGGGCGGGTCCCCGATTTGGCTTGGTGGGATATCTGTCAATGTGCCCTTGGGCGAGGCGCTTGTACCTGGTTGCTCGTGTGTCACTCTGGATTGGAGTGTCTGCTAGACGACTGAATGTAATGTAAATGTTGAGCGGCTTCAGTGCAGTTAGAGTCGTTCAAGTTCAGCATAGCTAGCTAGCAAAGTTATTCACATTTCTTGCTAGCTAACCAAATGACACTTGCATCTCTAGCAGTAGCCACCGAAAAACAATATGAGGGGAAAAACTCAGTCACTCATCCACTCCTTCAATGACATGACATCCTCATAGTAGCTAGCCAGCTAACGTTAGGCTCTGTGTTTTTAGCTTACGAAATAAATAATGAATGCAGCATGGGTGTATGGTGCACTCAAAATGTTTTGTAGTTGAGTAGCAAGTCTAGGCTATGCCCCTCATCACCACAAACGACTAAAGTATGTCGCGAACAACAGAGCACCGGAATAATTTAGTGTGAGTCAACAGGCTAGACTAAAGTAACACTGACATCATCTTTTAGGGAGCGATAATGAGGTGACCAATAATGGTTGCAATTGAGATCAGCTGTGCGCGTATTGACGGTCTAACGAGATATCAGCTGGCGATAATCTAGTGCCATCGATGGTTGCAATATGCCCCTTGTTATTTGATTATATTCCAATATATTATATTCCAATCCACTGTCACATAATAAAAGGTGTGAAACCCGATAATAGCCTACTGTTTGTGTTTCTGTGGATGAGTTGATTTGCAATGGTGTAAAGTATTTAAGTAAAAATACTTTTAAGTTGTATTTATATTTTTGACAACTTTTACTTTACTACATAGATTCTTATTTTCAATGATGGCCTAGTGGGTTAACTGCCTGTTCAGGGGAAGAACGACAGATTTGTACCTTATCAGCTCGGGGGTTTGAACTTGCAACCTTCCGGTTACTAGTCCAACGCTCTAACCACTAGGCTACCCTGCCGTATACAAACACTGCTTCCAGCTGCACCCTGGCGGCGATTCTAAACATTCCTTCAGATATTCAAATCTTCCTGCTGCAGGATTGTCTTCATCCTGCGCCGAAAATCTGTAACGCTTTTACAATGTGGATCCGACCAAGAGGGCAGCACAATAAAAAGGGTAAGAAGATCAAATAAAACGCTGTTCTTACTGATTATCCAGGAGCAGCACAATCGGGTTCAGCTCTTTCTTAAGTCTGTAGGAAGCTCTAAGTGGGACGATGAAGTTGTACAGTCCATTCCCCGCCGTCTCAGCCGACACAATGATCAGCTTGTTCTTAAAGCTATACACTTTGGCGTCCTCAAAGTTGTTATGCTGACAACCCTATGGGGAAAATAACATAAATTGTTATGTTGTTGTTTTTTATGTATTAATTAAAATACACAAACAAATATGTATTTGAATTCAAATACCGTAAGCGATATTTAGTGGTCCGGTTTCCCTGGACACAGATTAAGCCTAGTCTTGGACTAAAAAGCAGATTACCCATTGTGCATGCATTTTAGTTCAGGACTAGACTTAATCTGTGTCTGGAAATCAGCATCAATAGCGCCAATGGTTAACATGACTTAATACTACCTATATTGCTTGAACTGAATAAGTGACTTGCTTCATTTACCCCTTCCAGTCTGAGGCAACAGTATGGTACTTTCTCCTTCAGTAGATGGCAAAGTGTTGGAGAACTACCGATGTAGGGCAGGTTGGGAGAATAGCCTTTCACATAGCTTCAAATAAACAGACACACAATTCATATTTTATGAGTATGGATCTCCCATTCAAATTCATAGCCAAACAAATGTCATTAGTGTATCACAAATCATCATCTACTGCTGTTGTTCTC